>NC_052474.1:1504817-1622044 GCF_009730915.1 Dioscorea cayenensis subsp. rotundata | reverse complement strand
AATTGGATTATGTCAACATAAGAGAAAATGCCTTGGGATGTTCCTCTACTTGTATCGGCATTTCTCAAGGTTGTGTGCATTCTTGTTTTAGGTGTTTGATTAAAGCATCTAGTGGTTTCGCAGTTCAAAGTTTTACTAGGTACTGTGGTTTTCATGCATATCGTTTTGTAATCAATGCCAGTGTAACCACAATTATGACAACCACACACCAAGTTTACCGGCAATCTGGTAAATCAAACACTGGTTTAAACCAAGGAAACTAATAACTAAAGAACCAGAATCTGAAGAGTAAGTGTTTATGCATGCTGTACAACAAAGCCACCCTCTGGGCACTGTACGGGCCATGGTGGGTATTGGAACAAGTGAGGAGATAAACCAGATTCAGAAAGAACATAACCCTTTCGCAGAGCTTTTTATTCCTAATGTTTTATCTCTAATTAATATGAATTTTTTTTTAGTGGTATTTTTTGTTAGATATGGTATCTCTGTAATAAATGTTTCATATCAAATCGATTCAAATCTAAACATATATGACGTGTCAACATTTATTTAAATACTTTATTTGAAATTTTTTTATCATAATTTGTGAAAGTAAACTATATAAAAAAAAAAAGTCAAAATGAAAATGAGGTAGGGCATAAAGCAACCTGTAAAAGTCTGTTGTTCTATTTCAATCACCTTTTTTGTGATCTTGAATGGTTGTTGGATGTATACACAAAGCCAAGTGATGAGAGGATGGATTAAGATCTAATTTTGACTTTTAAGTTTGATCAGCAACTCAACATCATAATTAATTACAAGAAAAAAAAATACAATTGATTTATTAATTATAGTAGACAAAGCGTGTCCCCAAAAAAAAACGTTTTGAGTGCGAATAAAAATAGATAATGGGCTATGAAAAAAAATTAAAAATCAAAAAACAAAAAAATATTTGGAATGGTCAAAGTCATCCCTCACTTCCCTCAGCCATTATCAAATATCTTTTCCATAGAAGTGACGTTATTTATATACTAAGTTAAATTAAATTTTAAAAAAATAGTTAATATTGATAACAAGCTTTTAGTAACTATGATTTTTTATTATAAAATCTCTCATTCAAACAATATAATTATGAGTAAGCAATTCAATTTGGAGCTTAACACATCAATTGTTTGAACATGGACTATTTTTTTTTTTTTATGGTTGTGGTTTCAAATGAGAAATTTTAACTCAAATTTTAACGTTGTAGCTAAAATTTTTGCAAATTAAAAATTTAGAACATGAACCAAACAGATTTTCCATTCTATTTTTAAAATTTTAAATAAAAATTATATAATATATAATACAATAATTTACTTATATATTATGATTAATTAATTTTTATTGCATTATATATATATATATTCTAATTAATAACACAATATATTATAAAATGCAAATCATCATCCACCCACCCATGTTTGCAATAGTTTAATATTGGCTAAATAAAATAGATGGACCAATTATTTTAAAAAATAACATACACAAATTTATTTTATTTTTTATATAAATATGAAATTTGGTTTAAATTTGCCCAATTTAATTTTAAGATATAAAATTTGAAACCAAAAAAACTAAAAAAAAATGAAACCTAACTTTTTGAGATAAAAGTCAAATCAAAACTGCTTGAGAACTCAAACCGGAATCAAAATTAAATTTTTCAAATTTTAATTCTAAAATTTACAAAACAAAAACAACGAATTCAATATCATAAGCAAATTTGAATTAAAATTTAGTTGCCACTCATAATTACGAACAATAAAAACATACTAAATCATATGAAACTTATATGAATGGAATGATTAATGTCAAATGAGATCATATTGTTTATGTAATCGTTGAAAATAGACCAATGAAGAATTTAAAAATTGAATGGACAAAATCATCAAAGAAAACAATAAAAGCCATGAAAGGTGATTGGAAGTAGAACTAAATCATAAAACACAACCTTGAATTGTGATTTTGATGACCATCTTGTCCTTACCTTATATATAGAAGCAAACAGTGAGCTTCCAATTTAAAATGTGAATTGATGAAATGATGCAACTTGCATGGAACTAACATGCATTATATTTCAACATTGACTATAGTTGTTTGTGTGGCTGATGTTTGAATACCCACCATTCATTTTGTTTAAGACTTTGACTATATTAATTAATGTCTTCATCTAACAAACAACTTTATTGAAATTTCTAAAGAAAATTTATTTCAATGTTGCATATCTTTTTATACTTCTTTTTAAGTTTCCAATGAGGGCTTTCCATATTAGCCTTCCTCTTGATTTCTCATTTAGGGTTGTACTTGAATTTTGCCCAAAATCTTGACTGCTTTTAAGGATTTTTTTCATAAATAAACACCAAATTATATCTAAGGATTAATGTGGGGGAAAAATGGTAGATAAATTTTTGATTATTCCATGCCTTTAATTCAATAAAAATTAATAAAAAAAGGATATTTTAAATTATCACTCATTTTTACTTGTGCTTTAATATTTATTTTATCAATATTTAGTATAAAAGTTTTACATGTTCTATTTTTGGTCCAGCTGTCTTTTTCTATTAGTCTTGCATTACCATCATTTTTTATGTTATAAAATGGATGAATTATAATTGTTCTATAATTTTAAATAATAAAAATTATACCTGAAGTATAAAAACAAATTAACAAAAATATATATTCAAGTTAAAGATGTTAATCTATCTTAAACAATTAAAAAAAATTCTTTAAGTATAAGATTATCTTTTTCGCCCTAATTAATGAAGGATTAATAATCATAATAATCAACATCTTTTATCTGCTTTAATTAAGAAAAAAGGCACACAAAAGGATGGCTAAATATATAAATATAAATATGTATAAATTAAACAATGCATTAATACTGATGCACAGGATTTCCCCCCATTGATAATTAATAAAATTTATTTATTTATTTTATTAAAAAAAACAACAACAAAATCCATAATGAGCTTATAATATAAACAATTACTTAGAAACAAGAATCACAATACTCAATGTTGAGATAATTTTCAACTTTCTCAT
Source organism: Dioscorea cayenensis subsp. rotundata (assembly GCF_009730915.1). Taxonomy (NCBI): domain Eukaryota; kingdom Viridiplantae; phylum Streptophyta; class Magnoliopsida; order Dioscoreales; family Dioscoreaceae; genus Dioscorea; species Dioscorea cayenensis. The sequence goes on along the minus strand of NC_052474.1, from coordinate 1,618,987 downwards.
TTACAAGATATATATACCTTTGCTTGAAATTTCAAATTAAAATGCCTTTTATGAATTATCAAGAAGTTGATCTTTTAATTAACTTGGTTTTGTGGCTTTAATTAGCTCCTTACGTGCACTCAAGGGTCACTTCATGATGAACATCAAATGAAACCAACTTCTCTAGCACTCAGCACTTGGCTTTTTTTTTTCTATTTTCATGCACAATAGTGCATGTAAGTGAGACACTACGTTGATTGAGAATGACACTAGCACTGTCATGCATGAATATATATATCTTAATATATATATATAGTGACTAGTGAGAGATGATAAATAAGCATATATGAGTTAAAGAGAAGGAAGTCAAGACCACAAACACAAGCTAAAATGAAAAGGAAAAGATTGCTAGGCTTTTTCCATCAAAAGAAAAAGATGCAAGGAAAACTCTAGAAAGAAAAAAAAAAATTATTAAAAAGCTTGTTTTTTAAATAGAGTTTTTCATTAAACAGATAATGAACATGAAATAATGATATAATAGACTAGTTTAATTAACTCTTCCTCTATTATTTTTAATTATGACAATTACAATTTGTTGGTTTTTAATAATATGTAAATAATGATATAATCAACGAGTTTAATTAATTCTTCCTTTGTTATTTTTAATTAAGACAATTATAATTTGTTGATTTTTATGATATGTGAACATAGATTTTTGTTATTGAAAATTATATGTAAAGGAAATATTTCATGAAAACTCATATGACAATATATAGTTTTCAAGTCTTAATAAAACTAATTTTCAAGAATGATTGATAAAATATTGTGAAATATTTACTTATTTAAATAGGTATTAAAAATTGAATCCCAACTTTATGAACATGAACCAATGTTTCCAACGTATTTAGTGTTTTTTTAGATTTTTGACCCATCAATATCTTAGAAAAAACAAACTCTAAATTACATCAGTTTAAAACAAAATACTAAAAGCATTTTAGGATATATTCATGTGTTTTTTTAGATGATGTGAGGATATAAATTTGAACCTTTATGTTATGCAAATGTTTATTACTTTGAACGAATACTTTGTTAGTTAATACATTTATGTTTGGCTAATAAATACTAATTTTAGATATGCCTTTACCTAACCTGTATTCAAGTGAATTAAATTTGAATGTTTTTTTAATGGTTTAACTTTGACATAATGAAAAATTGCAAAACTTACCATGAAAACAAAAAAACAACAACAATTAAACAAGTAAAAAATCAAACATCACTGAACTTTGAAGACTAGAATAAATCACATCCATGATCAAAACCATACCTAAAAATAAAATAAAAAAAAAACGAAAAAGTAAAATTAGTAAATAACAATAATAATAATAAAACAAGAAAGACACAAAGAAAGAAAGATGCTCATTTGATCTTTGAATAGTATAGAGCACTCTCTTTTCTATATAATTTATGGGGACCTAACTTTTTCAAGAGCAATGAACAAGACGATGACGTGGCATTTTCGTTGAGTAGTACGACAGCGATCTTGTCCCCGCCCGTCCGAGAAAAACGAGTTCTCTCTCTCATGCCATGTTTCCCTCCATAAGAACCTTCCAGAAGGAAAACGTGATTGAGGGGCTAAACAAAAATAATCATATGTATAAATATATATTTTAATAAAAAAAAAGAAAGCAAGGAAAAAAAATAAAAAAATCTTCAAGTCCTTGTTTCGAAATAAGATAATATTCGAGTACTTTAGTGTTATTATGTCAAAGTGGTCCGCTAATCGGACGGTCGTGGGCCTAGAATCGTATTTGCACGAATCACGAGGTATCGCACGTGCCACTCGCTCGCACATTAAAAAGCAGGCTCCCCGAGATCTCCTCCCACCGCCATTCTCGGTTGGGTGAATCCGCTGCTTGCTTACGAACAGCGTGTAAATCTTTTGGGAGATCTTGACCTTTAATTTTGCCTTGTGATTTGTGTTTTCAAGTAAATCATTTTTGGCAACTGTGGAAGTGACGTGTGTACGGATATTATTGGGGGGCAGCTGTCCTTGCTGTTTGAATATAGACAGTAAATCCAAAACAAGGACGAGAACAACTCAATTAGCCTGTAATTTAAACGGGTTTTTTTTTAAGATTTATATATATATATATATATATATTTAATCAGAAACTTGCATTGAGGCCTATTCACATCAGATTTCTATGTTGAGGGTTTATTTTGATAAAAACATGTGATTGAAACTTAATATATATATATAATAAGTACACAAGTACTTATCGAGTTTGTTTTATATTTGTATATATCTTTTTATTGTTATTTATATATAAATAAAAATTGATGTACTCTTTTCAGTTTTTTACTTGTCCATTCTGATAAGTCACATTGATTAAGAAAATCTGTTCTCAATTTTTGTTGACATTTTAATTTTTATAAAGATTATATTAATTTTTAAAGTTTACTACCAATTTAAAAATATTTTAAAAACATGTAGTTAAGTATAATTTATTAGAAATTGGAGAGAAATATTAAATATAAAATATAAATTAAAAAAATTAATGTTTCATAAATTTGGTAAATGGACAAGTAAAAAAATAACAAGGAGAAATAAAAAGAAACGGATGGAGTATAGTTTTTATAAATTTTAGATTATCAACTAAATTTAACTAATTTTTTAAAATCTATGTGATTTAACTAAAATTGATAAGTAAAAAATATCAGAAGGAGTATTTATTTAATAAAAAAAAGTTATTTTGAATACTCATAGCCTCATCGTCTATTAGCACAAAATCTCTTGTATATAATGTTTATTTAAAAAAAACACTAAGTCTAACCTCAAAATCTACACAAAATCACAAAATAGAAACAAATGTGATTATTAAATTTACTCCATGTTTGTGCAGGAATATTAACTTTTTATTAAGTTGTAGTATTTGGCACCTATTTATATTAAAAGAAAAATCATATATATATTTTTTTTAAAAGAGCAGTTACATGGAATTTTATGAATAATATATAATTATATTTTCCTCCTAAACTATTAAAACAAAGATGGATTGAAGGAAAAACCAAAGACTCACCGCCCAACCCAAAAATGATCAGCAACCTTAAACAAATGCATAGTAAAAAGATTAAAAAAAAAAAAAAGATAGCGTTGAAAAAGCAGAGCCCAACAAAAGAAGAAAAGAATGTTCAGAATAAATGGAATAAAAAATAAAATCAGGACATATATGTATTTTTTTTTTTACCAAGGACTGAGTTGAAACAATTTTCAGAAAAAAAATTAATGTAACAAGGTAAATAAGACATGAGTCAGGGATTTATCTGCAAAATGAAATCTCATCATCAAGACCACGTGGCATCATCTCATTAGCCTCAGGTCCAACGGCACCGCTCAACGCTCCAATGTCCTCTCACTCCCCATCCCCCAGCACACGCTCCTCGCACGTGCCAACTCTCAAATTTCAAAAAAACCCGTCATTTATTTTTATTTATTTATTTATTTTTTTTAAACGCTTCCTGAAATTAGATAGAGAGAGAAAGGGTCCTCACTCACACGCATGTCTCGCTTCCTCGTCTCCCTCGTCTTTGCGCCATGGATTCCCATCCAAGCCTTCTCCTGAGCTCCTCGCGCCGCCCAGATCCGCCCCAATTCGCCGCCCGATGAACCCTTCTCCAGCGCTCGACATCGCCATCCCAATTGCTCCCATTCTCCTTGTCTCCCACTCTCTCTGATCAATTCCTTCTTATAGGAAGCTTGAAACCCTAGCTCTGATTGTTCCGGCGGTGGACGTGATGACCCGCGCTATAGTCTGATTGAAGCTGATCTTGTTTCTCGTCGGAGGATGAAGAAACGCAGCGAGAAGAGCATCAAAGAACTGTACGACCTCGCCCAAAAGATTCCTAACCCCGAGGCATGCAACGATGACTTCTTTGCCGCCTTTTTTTTTTCTAGGGTTTGGAATTCGTGCTCTTGTTTGATCAATCGTGATTTGGCAATCGGTTTGGTTTTTCCTTATTTTGTAAGTAGTGGTTGTTTCTTGATGATGAGAGTAGTCTCATGGGGCTGTGTTGCGGGGATCTGTGGCGGTTTTTAGTTGATTAGACGATTGATGGAGACGATGGTGGAAGTGAAAATTAGGGGGTTTTGTCTTCTTTGACGATTTAACTTTAGTATTTAGTTCCAGTATTTTTTTTTTCCTGCAGTTTGTGGATTTCTCTGGTTTTGATCTCACTCCTTATGATTCTACCGGTGGAGTGGATGAAGTGTTTTCTTGCTTAGCTACTACTACTTCTTCATGTCTATGTATTATTCCTCTATTGATTTTATAGTTAACAGTAGGGGTGGTCTCTGGTGTTTTGTTGATTCGTCTAGTGCTTCCTCACAGAATATGGTAATTTATGTGGTTCCTATTTGTTTTTTAGATCACACCAGTTCTGGAAGGGAGTTGTCGCATCCAAGGGCCTGTGGATGAGTCAGACCTTGAGTTCCAGGGGATGAAATTCGGTAAATATCTCACTATCTTTTGAAATGATTTTCTGAAATAGTTTCTTGGAAAGCTGTTAAAGTCCATCTTGTTTTCACTTATTACAATGATACATGTATAAGTATAGGTATAATTTCAAAAAAAAATAAAATAAATAAACGCTCATAAGATTATGTTGCTAGTCTTTCTCTGCCCTAAATATGCAGTACTCAAAAGGTTATTCACTCATGCATATGTAGGTTTGGATGCATTTTAAAGTTGTAATAGGTTAAGTGTTTTTCACTAAAAGCACACTAAATAAGGTGAGGATCATTTTAGTTCCCTGATAGATATCAGGAGAAAGGTGATGCATTAAGTTTGCTTGGGTAGTCCATGTGTTTGAATGACATTATGTGAACTTTGTGGGTAAAAGAGATAGAAATTCTGTATTTTTTTCTTGTAGGTTTGGACAATGTGAGCATAGAGTTGGCAACATTAGATTATTATCCTAAAAAAGCCTTACGCTCTTTTCTTATTGTGCATTTCATGCATGTGGAATCACAAATTGGATCTTTTCATAATTTTGACAATATTGTAGTTCCATGCCAGCTAATATATGTTGGTTCAAGAGGTTTTTCACTGTTAATTTTTTTAAATTTTTCTTAACTCAATATTGAGGTAAACACATAAGTAAATATAATTTACTATTGCAGATTGTGAGCACTCTTTTCCTTATTAATGGTATTAAATTTGTAAAAATTGCTAGTCAATGATGAAAATTTACTGAGACAATGGTGATCTCTGGTATGTACTTTTGTTTTGGTTTAAAGCAAGATAATTGTGAACTCTTCCTTGGCTAACTAGAATTCATTATATCCATGGAACTGCATGTTTTTATTTGTTTTATGCTGATCATTCTGTTGTGGCTTGTGATATTTCCCGCTTGCATTAATATATATTTTCCCAAAAAGATTAATTCCAATTTTGTATAGTGCCTGTGTGAATATGTAGATCCTGATTTGCAAGCATATGCAGTTATGTAGACCCTGATTAAATCAGTTAATAGTAAGTTGGAGTTTGTAAGGAATAAATTTTACTTTGTCGTTGCAAACACAGGTTTATTACCATAGTAAAGTCCTCTTTTCATGTTGTCCTCCAGCTGGGATAACTGACTGCGTAATGCATACTAATAAACAAAATCCTTGTAGAGATTTGTTTTAATGAATGTTGAAATGATTTGATATTTATATGCGTGCTCTGAACTAAATCTTCAATTCTGGCTTACCTGAATGTTCTGGTTTTGTTTTATAGGCATGTTTTGGTGCTTCATGAATTCGAAATCAATGTACATAATTGTAGCCTGAAAAAATTAATTCATGCAAGAATAGATATTGTATGCAGTCAAATTTATGGACTGGCACATCTAAACTAACGTCACATGCATTATTTAACCGTAGCTACTCAATTTATGTCACTCAGATATACTTTTGATGTGTAATTTTGGCCAAAGCTATAACAGGTAACTGTCACAAAATTAGTTCTTGCATGTAGTTGATCCTCTCAAGGGATTTGTGAAGTTCTTAAAAAATTGTGTAAACCTCTTGAAAAATTGTGTAAACCTTATACTTTTTGGCTGTGTGCAGGTCAGATTTCTGTAGTGTCACTTATTTCAGTCTTAGGATAACAAAAACCTGGTAATTTTCTTGGTCTTCCAAATCTTAGTATGAAGTTTTGTCAAATTTGCTTCCATCTTACGGTTATTTATTTGATTTTTCATGTAGTCGTGGATTCTCTTGGACTTCTTTTCTTGTGTTGAAGGTTGTGTATATGTGGAAGATGAATTGCAGGCAAACTTCCTGAATGACAATTTTTGTGGGTTTTATCACATTATTTCATGAACTTTTGTTCAAGAGGAAAAATGAATATAATAAGTGTCTTTGGCATTATATCTTTTAAGGCTGATACAGTATAAATTTTTCACTTAAAATTTTAATTTATAATAGTTTCCAAATAATGGTGGTGAAGTAACACAAGCATTTAGTGGGCGGATCTAGTTTTTGCTCAAAAGTTTATCATTGTTAGTATGCATCATGATATGATTTGTCGTTACTAGCTTTCCTTTTCTCCTAGGTGGAGGCAGTAAATAAACAATATGCTGCATTTGATTGAAAGCGTTTAGCATTTCCTTTTAAATACTCTTGATGGGAAAATGGTGTACATTGCAATCATTACTGATACTTTGGATCAAAACTAGATCAGCGAGAAACTTGCACTGAAAGAGTTACAAAGAAAATGATGGTTTCCTTTTCTCCTTGACAACATGTAGGTGCTTTCATTTTTTTACTTCAAATGATTACCATGTGGAAAGAAAGACAAGTTTCGAATCTATCTTGAAGTTTAAAACCTTTTGTGTGTGTTTGTGTGCGTGCATGTGTGTATCATTTTTGGTGAAACAAGCATTCTCTTTTTTTTTTCCCAATGCTTACCCTAGTTGTCTCCAATTTTTTAATTTGATACATGTTCCTTAGTAAGCACTTTGAACAATACAAACTTTCTGTTTTCTAGATCCTTGGTTTTAAAGAGTCTTGAAATCTGAGTTGTAGGCCGTGTTTGGTTGGGGGATAAGCACTATTCCCCCACTGAAACATCTTATAACATCTTATAAACCTAATTAATCTCAAAAATATTAATATGAATAAGCACTTATGTTTATATAGAAAACTAGATTTTTAATCCGAAAATATTTAATTTTGATTAGTATTAATTAAGTCAAACTTAGGTCAACTTTGATAAAAGTTTTCCCTTGGACTCAAAATTGAAATTTTTTTTTTTGTAACGCGATACCTATATCCCCCAACCAAACATTCTCTTTCAGTCTTTACCTGATATTTTAAGTGAGGTAAGCTTCCATATCTCTTGTTCTAACGGTTGGCTTCTGCAGATGCGACCTTTGTTATGTTACTCATGGTGTCAAATCCTCAGAATTTGGTCAGTGATTGGGTTTGTATGTTGGTTTTCTTGAAGGAAATAAATTAAAAAAAGTAGAATTCTTCATATGTGTTTGTGCCATTGCTTATTGTGGGGACTGTTGTTCACCTATTTTTTTATGTTAGGGCATTCATATAGAACTCTTGCAATAGTGGGGCTTGCATCTGCACATGCATCAATCATATGTGTTCTCTTACATGGAGCATAAAATATGGCAATCTATTATTTTGTTAATTTCCTTATGTTATAGGTTACACTTCCAGTTGAGCAAAAATACATGGTTATGAAGAAAAGTTATTGTAAAAGAGTAGAATCTGGGACGTGCAACGTGTGTTCTGCTCCCTGTTCATCCTGTATGCACTTCAATAGGTCCACATCAGTCATGGGGTCAAATGTAGATGGTGGTTACACTGCTGTCAAGCTCATGAGAGATGAAACTGATTGCTGTTCTTTCAATGTGGCCGATGTTCATCCTATATACAAGAGTGGAGCATGTGATGATCTGCAACATGCAGCCAGTGAATCAAGTAACCTATTAAGTGTCAGTTCCAGCCTTGATTCATTTTCTGAAAATGCTGAAAGTAAAGCAGCTTTAGCTCCAAATGCTACATTTGATGTATCTGATGATGTAGAAATGCCATCAAAGATGTTTTCAGGGGAGACTGGTGGAAAGGATGCTGTCCTTCAAAAAGCAACTAGTGTGTCTACTCGCCACCTGTTATCCTCAAGTAGCTATTCTGCATCCAGTTTACATCAGGTGGCATTTACAAACCAAAATGAAGAGCAACGTCAGCTAGAATGCCATGGGGACAACATTTCATGCCTTACTGGTGGTACAGATGCCAATGGTGCAGTCAATCTTCTTAATGCTGATGTTGTCAGGAAGGAAACTACCCATAGTATGATGTCAACCAAAAATGAGGTTGCTGAAGGAGTTAAAACAGAGCCTGTGGTTGAAGTGTGCCATATCTCTCATGAGCGTGAGATAAAGGAAGATGAGATAAAATCTCTCCCACCAAGTGCCTGCTTAAATGAACCTTTTTTGCAAAAGAGAAGTCTTGGCTCTTGTGCAGCGAGAGCTGACTTTTCTAGCAATTCTGATCTTGTGAATATCCCTGCCTTGAAAGTGAATTCCATGAAGGTAAGGTGTACTTGTTTTACCTCATGTAATAATCATTTTGCCCATCATAATTCTTATATAAAAGATCTGGAAGTAAGTTTAAACCATTAACTTCAGGGCGAGCCTTCTGACTATCTCAAGGAGAAGGTAGAATTTTCATTAGGAGCACCAATAGTATCGAGCAGTATTGAAGGAACAATGCAAACCAGCCATCCAGAGGGCAAAGCATGCCAAATCAAAGGCAATTCTTCATTAGGAGCTCTTGAGAGCAATTGTCCTCGATTAGAATCTGAAAGTTCCAAGGAAACTGAGAACATCCCTAATGAAAGGCTTGAGGATGTTCAGCGTAGTACAAGGATTGAGCCATCTGAGAAGTCAAGTACTCCCAATGGAGACTTCAAAAATTCAGGGGTCTGCAAAGCAGCATCAGCAAACAAATGAACGTGAAAATTCTGTATCCGACATAGAGGATGTATGTATTCTTTTGCTTATCCCTTATTTTTTTATTCGCAAGGACCTTTTTATTTGCCAAATAATGTCCTTGTTGTGCCTTAGCTTTGCATTCATGATCAAGCTATAATTTTTCTTCACCTCCTGCATTTTGTTCCTGCATTTTATGCCCATCTGTTATCTTTTAGCATAATAAATTTTTGAATAGATCGCTGCTTGTTTTTTCATGTTTTCCCATTTTGGCTCAGGATGCCTGATTTCTAATGTTGTGATACAGGTAAAAGTCTGTGATATATGTGGTGATGCAGGTCGAGAGGAGTGTCTTGCCATCTGTGGTAGATGCAGTGATGGAGCTGAGCACATGTAAGGCCTTCTGATTTTGAACTCGTCTTTGTGCTTTTACTTTATTTACTCAGTTGAATACTAACTGAGTACAACACATTGATTGCCTGCTGTTGAGCAGTTACTGCATGCGGATAATGATGGTGAAAGTTCCAGAAAGTGAGTGGTTATGTGAAGAATGTAAGCTTAAGGAGGATGCTGAAAACAAGAAAGTAGATAAAACTGAGGAATTACCTGCAGTGTCGAAATTTCAATCCATGAAAGATAGAGAAAACTCTGAAAGAACCTCCCACCTTAAGCTTTTGCCTAAGTTAGAGATGAAGGCAGCAGATCAAGAAGTGAAAGGGGTTCTTAAGGGAATACACAGTCCAAAGTTCTCTTCTAAGAATCACGATGATAATTTGGAGGTGTTTTCCATGAATAATAAAAGGCTTTCTGAATCAAATGATGGGACCATAGGGACAGCAAGCCCAAGAAAAAGAATTGCCTTATCTCGAGAGAGTTCATTTAAGAACCTGGATGCAGAAAAAGCTAATCCAGCCAAGACAGGATCATCCTCTGTAAATCAAACTGTAAATAGTCCTAAAGCACTTGCTCGTGCGCAAACATCTGGTTCTAATCCCTCCAAATACCAAACCCTGCTCCAGACTTCTCGAGGTCAGTGTTATGGTTACTAATATATTATCTGTTTGTTCGTTGTTATTATAATTTATATTTTCTCATATGTATCTTGGGCAGTCTTTAACCTTGCTTTTGAACTGTTTTTTGTTACAGGGTCTTTATCAAGATCATTTTCTTTCAATAACTCAGGCACAAAAGGAAAAGTAAAACAGTTCATTGAGAAAATCCCTGCAAATTTAAAAAACCCCAAAGAGATTTCTCCCATAGATGTGAGAAAAGATAGAGTTGTCAGGACAATGGGTAAAAGTGCATCCTTTCGAAGTGTTGGTTCAGGGCGCCCTGGTAATGAGAAAGCAATTAAAATCCAACCTTTTAATTCACCCAGGGCAGAAGATTCAAGAGCTTCTAAACAGTTGAAGGAAAGAAATTCTCTAGAAAAGAAAAGTTCCTTCAAGTTGGACCGTACCTTTGCTAGTCCAGCATCAATATTAAATACTGGAGTTACTTCAAAGTCAGACCTGAAGCCTTCTCCTTACCATGGAAAGTCGAAATAACATGTCTGAAGCAAACAATCCTGGTCCGGACAAAGGATCTGAGGACTCAAATGACACGGGCAAGCAAATATTTTCCTGCTAAGGGATTTCTAATTATATGTTCATCCTGTTTTCTGTTGCTTTTTTCTGTAAGCGTCTCTCTTGTTAGTACTAATTGTCTTCCTATTGTTTAGGATGCAATGAGGGGAAGAAACGGCTATTGAATGCGCAAAAGTCCTTTGGAAGTCGATCTTTAAATGGTTGCAGTTCTGAATGTCAAAAGCCAAGCATGCTTCCTTTGAAGGAAGGTGTTCGTACTTGTGTTGATAGTTCAAACATTCACACTGAGGCTGTTCCCTTACGCGGTTTACCTCAGGCTGCAGAATCCTCCTTACAGGATGAGAAAATGAAGGACTCCAGTTTCTCAAATGGTTCAAGGCAAGTAGGTGCAACTAGTTGCCGGCTAGTGCGCTGCCAAAAATGCAATGAAACAGGTCATGCTACTCAGCACTGTTCCATTGACAAGTTTCGTGTTTCTGCTCTGAAACCATCTGCTGACCGTTGTTCGAAGGAGTGGACCAGCAAAAATTGCAAGTGGAAAGATGCAGTAGAAGCAGTTGTTTCTAAGACTAAAATGCAAAAGTATATCAGATCACTTGATCAACCCCAGGAATCAGCGGTGGCAAGTGAAGTAGAGTCTAGAAATATTTCACCAAATTGCTCAAGTTCGGCGAGGAATTTGACTTCCCTGGAGAGTACAAGTGATCAGCCGGAGGCTTTTAGAAGTTCTGATGCTGGTCCTGGCAGAACTGGAAGTGCCAGCAATGTAAAGCAGCAAGGCATGCGTCTGGTGGAAGCCAGCACTGGTGGAACTGGAGAGTCAAACAGCAATTTGGAGAAATCGACTTTGAAGTCTTTTGGTCAAATGCATCCTGATTGTGCTTCTGCACTTGAAGATCCATTAAGAGTTTCTGTGTTTCCAGAGCTGGAATACATATGGCAGTATGATTAATTCCTCTTACTGTTTATGTTGCCACTTGATCATATTTTCCAACCTCAATGAATCTAATGACCTTTTTTAGCATTTAGCTGAATTGTGTTTCCTTTCTTTTACCTTGCAGAGGTGATTTTGAGGTGCTGGGATCCGCTAGACTTCCTGAACCATTTAATGGTGTTCAAGCTCACTTGTCAACATGTGCATCACCTAAAGTACTTGAAGTTGTGACCAAGTTTCCTGGCAAAGTCATTTTGGAAGAAGTATCCAGTCGAAACACATGGCCACTACCATTTCTGAGGACCAGTCCTAAAGAAGATAATATTGCTCTTTTTTTCTTTGCAAAGGATATTGAAAGGTTTGGCTATAGTACCGTTATTTGTGTTCATTAAAATCTTGGGTAAGTATAGATATTTCATAGTTTGTCTGCTTGATCTGATGCAGTTATGAGAAGAACTATAAGAAGCTGGTGGAAAATATGCTGAAAAATGACTTGGCCCTTAAAGGGATTATTGATGGGGTTGAGCTTTTAATATTTCCCTCTGTTAAGCTTCCAGAGAAATCCCAGCGTACGGATCAAAAGTTCAATTTGTCATTTCAGTAAAAGGCTTAAGGCAACTACTGAGTACTAATGCCTATATATTGGGACATACATGCATAACCAAAATCATCTTTGTTTTTCAGGTTGGAACAATTTGTTTTTCCTCTGGGGTGTATTTCGGGGAAGGAGCATAGATTGCTTAAACTCAGTGCCTAGCCTGCCAAAACCTTGCCAGTCCAGTCTTGAGATTGAGCCTTTGGTCTCTGTTTCTGTCTGTCCCTTGGCTCCTGAAGTTTCCACCTCCAGGAATATAGATATGCATGAGATTCCCGAGAAGACTTCACCCAAGTTTGAAATATCACAACAGGCAAAGGCAGCTGGGTCCAGTTCTGATGTGGATATGCTGCCTGTTTCAATTTCAGGAGATAAGGATATGATTTTCCAGACACAAACATGTCTGCTTATTCGGCCATCAGGTCCCACAGCTGGCTCGCTGCAAACTCATATAAAATCTTGTCCTGATTCAGGGGTTCAGATGAACACACCGCAATTGTGCCTTCAGCAGGAATGTGTTGTCACTCACCCGGTAAGGTTTTATTTTTGTTAATTTATTTTGCTTACCTTCTGAAGTCTATGAAATCATTTGCTTTTGGTTGGTTTTATCTCTGGTTCGTCGTGGGCATATCTGGAAAGTTTAAGTTTACATTTTATTCTTCAGGGGAAGTGTTGTCACATCATTTCTATGTGCTTCTGTTTAAACCATTCATTTCCACCTTTTGATCTGACATTAACCTTACTAATTTTCTCACTGTTTACTCTCAACTTTCAGAAACAGTCTTAGCTTTGCATATACTCTATCTCGGATCTTAAATCATTTTGCATAGTAGTTCTCAAGTCAGCTCCATTTGGGCTGTTTTTATGGAATGGCTGATTAAGATAGAGTGTTCAAGTCAGTAGTTCTTATTGAATGGGATGGATCTCTAACTTTATCTTTTCATGTTCTTGTTTTTATTCCTTTTTTCAATTATTTTATTGTCTTTTCATAACTTTTTCTTTTATTAAAGAGAAATAACCACATGCACCCCATATTTTAGATTATTGAAGGCTTTGTGTAATATTGTTATTTCTTTATATAGTTTTAATATGTTTCCTTAGTCTAGGTAGGTACTCTTGAACATGTACCCAGTATCCATCTGTACAGGCGTTATGTGGTCCCTTGCGGATAATGCTTGATGTACATCGCTATACATTGAGTTCCTTGTCATTAACATTTGTTTTACTGCAAAACAACAATCTTCTCTTGCTCATTAAGTTCTCTTGTGAACTATGCAACTTGCATATGTATGCTGCCTGAATCATCAGTGACTGTAATTATCAACTTCTGTTGAAACTTTAGCATTAAAGGCTGACCTGGGCATCCATTGTTTGTGGCCTGTAACATCTACTTTTTTATGTTCTATCATGCTCTGCTGTTTCTTGGCATTAACACAGTTGATCATGCAGATGAATTTGGGCAGTTATTCTGAGGGTGAAAGAGGTGTTGGACAGCAACATAATGCACAGTTCAGTGATAGCAAGTATGATGCATTGCCTTCGTCGCCTGTTGATTGGACTTTGAAAAATGGCAGAGAAGGTGACCTTTCTCCAGTTTTAGTGCATAGAATAAAATTTTGGTTGCATTCCTGGTACTTACTGTATTACTTCATTGTGCAGGTAGTGAATGCGGCTTTAGGAATAAAGAAATGAGGGAGAAGTCAGCCCGTGTGAAAAATGACGTTTTGTTTGATAATGACCAGGATAAACTTCTGCCAACTACTGACCACCTCAGCTGTGAACCAAAGCCTCTGAGAAAACGTGTAAGCTCGTGGTTAGTGGATACTGCCTCACAGGTTTCTGGTGAAACATCAAAGACCATGGATGGAACAAAGTTGTGGAAGGACAGCTTAAATTTGACATGTCTAAATAATGACACAGAAAACAAGAAGATGAAGTTTCATGCAGAACGGCATGTCGGGTAGCTGCGGTTCTGTAGAAGAGAATATGAGTGGTAGATTATCATCCAAAATAAATCCTCTGTTAGGTAGTTTTGCAAACGCGCAGCTACATACAGATAGCATCTCTAGTGAACCGACGATGATGGCCGAGAGCTCAAGAAGTGCTGAACGGTATGTCTTCCCGGTGGATTTGAATTCTGTTTGTGGTGCCGAAACAGAGAATGTCATTCATGTTCTTTCTTCGGATGATGAAGAAGCCCCTGAAAATAACTCGCCTGATCTAGAACTAGCTTTGGGAGGCAAGAAGAAGCCTGCTAAACAGGAGATGTTGCCCCTGTTCTTTCCTTTGTTTGACAGACGAAATAATCAAAATAAGATGCGGGTAAATCATGGGGATGATGATGTTCCAGCTTCACTTTCTCTCTCTCTCGGCTTTCCTGTCCTGGAGAAGGAGCAGAAGGCAAAACCCCTTCCGAGAACAGAACAGCTTTTACCTAACACATCTTTGCTTCTATTTGGAGGCTTCAATGACATCTGATTTCACTGGGAGTTTTCTTGGTTGCGTTGTAAATTATCACCAAAGGGTTTTTAGTTAGAAATATACTGATATGAAGATAATCAATCAAGAAGGAGCCTCTAGCCTATATGTTTATAACAGCACAACATGGGTGTCTTCACCTTTTTCCCAATTTGTTTTACTTTCCTTTTTCCCCTAGGTCTTGGTTTACAGATCAGAGTCGCGGCTGGTTGTATATAAGAGAAGGCCGCTCTGTTACTGCCATGGGTGTTAACTCTCTGAATTGTGTTTCTCTGTAAGTTCCCATAATTATAAATTTTCTTGTGCTTATTATTACTTAAATACATTTTACGTGTGTTCCTGTCTTTTAGATCAAAATGTTAGTGTAGCCCTTTCGGCAACTGACAATTGAGAAGTATATCTCTTCAGCTGTATGTTTTCAATTTTAGCCGACGGCAGACTGCTTCTGTCTGCAAGGTGGTTTTTCTTGTTACCCCGAGTTTTGGAGACTTCCTGAACATTTGAGACCGGAGAACGCTTGACACCAGTTCAGCATGTAGATATACCCAATCAATTAAACATCTTTGTTGGGGAATTTGACACGCAACCACACCCTTACTTTGAGAATACCTAGGAACTCGCACCTTGCCTAAATGAGTATTGTCATTCAAATGTATATAACTTAATCCTATTTTTGTGGTCCTTTATTTTGCTGGTTCTTAAAGCACTTCTTTCTACAAGAAGCATTTTGTGGCTGGCTTAAAAATTGAGAGGGTACTACATGATAGCAAAAGGCTATACATTGTACTCAAAACAAACTTTTTATCATAAAAAAATTCAAAAGATTATCCACGCATCTTTAACTAACTGGAAAAAACTGTTTAGATTGCAAATATCACAGCAAGGAAAAGCCCTGACATGCAACTCCAACAATGAAGATTTGCAGGAAAACTTTTACATGTGATGTAAATTGATGTCCATGAAATTTGAAAATTGAACTGCTCATGACCGCAGTTACATTGTGGCTCCCACTTCAGGGTCAGCTTCAACAGGTTCTGGCACGGGGTTGTTCCCACCACCTCTCAAGCGTGAAGAGACATTGTCAATGGCCGAGTTAAGTTGACTGATCTTTGCATTCAGTGTCTGGCGAGTCTTCTGCTTTTCAAAATCCGTATTGATAACAGATATTTAGAATTATATCATGCTAGATAAAACAGAGGCAGTGGAGCTGGAAAGGTGGTTACCTCTAAACCTTCATCATAATAGACGGGTCTCTTTGCCCTCCGAAATCCAGATTCATCTTCATTCAGCAGTGACCTTCGGATCTGCAAAGGATATGAAACTTTAATCACTTGCTGATGATACCCTAAATGCTGTACTTCACCCAGTGCATATCACCAGATATGCAAAAGGTACTCCTGCACTCTTGAGGCAAGCAATGGCAGCAAAAAGTGTGCGCTGTATTGAGAGCGGAATTTAAAAACACCAACAAGAGAATATGAGAACATTCAATGAACAACCCATAGCAGGAAAACATTCACCAGGCAAGAAGCCAACAGAGACAAAGCAGTTGCATCTTCAACCTCATAATTAACAGGTAACCAGTAAACCCATTCAATTTGTTGATTAGCCATCATTGGAATTTGGAAAGTTGTGAAAATGATGTCATAACATCAAAACCATGCAGACTAAATTCCTCGGTAAAATAGAGCATCCAACTATAAGCCTTAAAACAACATACTGACAGATTTAAGGGTCATAAAATGATGACATGATACATGCTTTGAAGCATAGGAGAGGATTACAATCAGACAAGATCACAGATGGACATAGGACAGCCACATGAATGTCAGTCAAGTGAATAATCCCAAAAAAAAAATTTATTGATATCATGTACTTTGTACAAAAGTAAGAATGTTCACCTGAGGTGCGAAGACATATGCCAATGTTCCACAAATTGCTCCTCCTAAGAGGAAACCAGCAAAAAAATCACCACTTCCACCACTGGAGCCATTGCTGCATATGCAAGACAAATATAAACAATCACTGTAATGACAATGTCATTTTGCAATAGAAATATGACCAGAGTAAAGGAAAGCACACCAAAAACAAGGCCAAAAGGCATATCATACAGTCACCATTTTAACATGCAAATATTTAAGATGACGAACTTGATACATATAGTTAAGTTTGATTCAGAAACTCATATGAGCAGTCTGTGGTTCTTCTGTGAATTGATGCTGATTAAAATTCATGTGAACATATCGCTGAATTTAATTATGGACAACTGAACATAACCAATACAAGGAAAGGCAACATCCAGCAACAGGTATGGCCTTGGTTTGTGCAGTGTGAACACAATCAGCTTTATCAAGAAATAAAAAATTTAGGAAGAACTACTGAAGGCTGTCTCATTTCACACTTCAAGGAAAGTTGTACAAACCCCCAAATTCATGGTGGAAAGTCTTCTTTGTTGAAGACAAAAATGCAGTAGAAATCTCATATCTAGTAAACTGTCTGTAATACTTACAAGGATAGGGAAGAGAGGGAAACATCAATTAGAAAATGAAACAAAAGGAATTACTAATAAAAGCCTTGTCCTAAGAGGATGGCGAGAAGAAATCTTGAATGAGAAAGGAAATTATTTTGATTGTGCAGCACATTAAGAACTCAATAAGAGAGCACACTTTAGCAATTTCGTAGAAATAACATGCCCAATAGAAAGAGAACTTCTAGCATTTAACAAAGATTACTTTCAGAGGATGAACTCTAAGAAGCCGTTCAAAGAGTAGTATACCTGTATTCAGAGCGGACAGACAACCTTCCTGGATTGTTCTTCTTCGAGCTCTGACGAACCACAAGTTGTGAACGGCGGCCGCCAAATGCTTCAAGCTTCTCAGACTGAAGACCACTCAACTTCAAACAAGATCCACCTGAAAAATCCAAGAAAACGAACACAAGACGAAACAAAACCGAAGATCAACGCCTTAAACTTAAACCTAATCACAATCTTCAATCAAGAAACAATCTTTCATAACTTTGCATTTTATTTTATTTTTTCTTTAGAACTATCAATCGAAAGAAACGAAATCAATAACTAGCGATCTGCAAGTGCATCGATTTGGATCGATTGAAGTTGTCATTCAAGCGGATTCAAGAAGTAAAAACCTGAGACTAAGCGAAACAAACCCTAGAGTTGAAGTTGAAGTTGAAGTTGAAGTTGAAATGAAGAGGGCATAGAATAGAGAAGGAGCTCACCAGAGATGGAGAGAGTCGCGGAGGAAGCAGCCATGGCGATTGATTCGATTCGAATGATTGGAGAGGAGGGATGAAGAGGAGATGCTGGCTTGAGAGAAATCAGGGGTTGTTTATTAGGGTTAGAAAATCAAGCGAAGAAGAAGATATCAAATAAACTTTGGTTAATCCGCCACCCATTGTTCTGTTTGCACTAGAGCGAGCTTTCGCCACGTGCTTGCTACACAGGTGCACATCAATCCAGAATATTGAATGGACGGAGATCCATATTAACCACTCACACGAATCTCAATGCAAGCTTAAATGGTTAGCTGACTGAGCCTTTTTATCTCACTATTGAATTTTTAGAGTACTGTTTTAAATTTGATATATATATATATATATAACAGTTAAATAAATGTTTTTTTTTTTTGAAAAAATTAAAAAATAAATTAAAACACAGAAATGGGAAAAAGTTAATGAGAAGGATCATTCCTAAGCAAAAGGAGCTATAATACATTGAAGGGAATACCAGCACTCCCATGTTTAGGCTTGCACCAAAGCTCCAATACATGTCTCAAGAGCATGGTGGTAATGCAGATATAGCATAAATATCTAGACGCCTCACATCAGGAAGCCAAGTAATTTGGGTAATAATTAATTCATTCAGAGTATTGTAACTGTGAAATGTGAAATTCAAGAATGAAAGACAGCATTGCATCACAGATTAATTTGCATTTCTGGCAATATTAATCATAGTAATGACCACAGATATTACTTCCATCTTTCCAAAAAAAAGCGTTAAAACAAAAATCAAGAAGATGCAATTGAGACAGAAAAATAGGGAACCAACCAATACTAAATCAAGGACTAAACAAATGTAATACATGGCTCCACATCAGGGATGATCAAGCTACCACCACTCAACAAACAATACGATAATCATGACCATAACTGAAGATTCCGAAATAAAATTAATAACATATGAAATTTCATTATGCACACCAATAAAGAAATTTAGCACTCTTTAAATTATTATGGCACCCGAAGCAAGATTAAAAAACAAAAAAAGAACATTATCTATTCAGTACATAATACTAAAAGCTGTCAACTACTCTGCCTCAAATAAGAAGCAATTTATGAAGTCTCATTCATAATGAAAAGATGCATACAGATATCTTGTGAATGAAATTTGTACAAAAGTTAAAGCTGTTAGGAAGTTACGTGTAGCTCTCTTCAGCTTTCTGCATCAAAACAAGATGTAATCTATGAAATTTCATTCAACATAAAGGATAAATACAGATATTTTTTTTTTTTGGGGGGAAAAGAGCTCTGAAAGCTATTTATTCAAAAAACAAAAAACTTACAACTGTCTAGATATTACAAGGTCTCATAGAATCTGAAAGAAAGAAAACAGACTTCAAAATTAAAGAAAGCATTAAACAAAATGCTTCATAAGCCAATGTGGAAGGTCTCTTCCTTGATGATACAAAATCAGAGCATGCTTGCTGGAACCAAATATGGCCAAGTCAACAGAAGACTTCATCCAACGAAGAGGAATGATGTGGATCTGGGGAAACATGAACTCTTCCAAATGATAGCAAATATTCTCTATCAATGTCTCAAGACGCCAATCAGCAAGCCGGGAATTCTGGTTTATGGCAGCTAAAAGATCATAGCTAGCAAGGAAAATCTGTTTACATATAATTCTCTGACTCAGTGTACTCTGCAACGCAAAAAGAAGGGCGCAGGCTTCAGCAACAATAAAGGATTCTGCAATCATTGGTCCGCAACCGGCAAGAACGAAGCTTGAGTTGAAGTTGGAGATGGAAAAGCCAACTCCAGACTTGACAGATTCAATATTCCAGACTGCATTAACAAACAGGAATGGAGCATCAGCAGAAGAGAAATTATTAATTAAAAGGTTCCTACCAATAACAGAAGATTGATTGAAAGAGTACTCCCTGACATGGGCCACAGCTTGTGAAGAAAGGGCAATGCAATCCAAAGGAGTATTCTGGAAGATGAGATTGCACCTTGCTTTCCAAATAAGCCAAGCAGTCACAGCAATAAAGGATTGAGACATCAAGTCAAAGTTATTCTGATTAGAACAGAGCCAGAATCCAGATGTGAAATCATTGCAGAATGAAATATTTTTACCAGTAGCAGCATTAATCAAACCCCAAATACGTTGAGCCTTTGGACATAAATTAAAAAGATGTTCTGCAGTCTCAAAATCAAGATTACAAAAACCACAGAAAGAGCGAGGCCCCAAGTTTAATCGGTAGAGGAACTCATGGGTTTTAATAGCATTATGAAGAAGAAGCCAAATGAAATGCTTTACCTTTGGAGCTATATTGAGATGCCATAAAATAGCCCAGCCTTCCCATGAATCAGAATAAGCATCACCATTACAGAGATGGTGATAAACCTTGGAAGGAATGGAGTGCTTATTTGATTGAGGAAGCCAAACCCACAGGTTATTGGAATCAGCAATGATTCTCTCAGACTTAATAGGAGTAAGATTAATGTTGTCACCAAAGATCAATAGGAGGCTATTCAAATTCCAAGAGTTCCCATTTAAACAATCAGAGATGCATAAATTCTCAAGAGATATCCATGTTAAGATCGTAGGGTTTAAAAAGCAATAGGAATCTCAAAAATACCAGGGGTCCAGAAGAAACTTGGTATAAATAGGGTTAATCTTATTCATCCACAAGAAAGGCTTAATATGAGAAGCAGTTAAGCACAGACCTCTAAAGAACCAAGAGCAACTAGCAGGTATAGAACTAGACCAGAAATTTATAGAGCCATATTTGTTGTAAAGGATGTCAACCCAGATGGAATCATGCTTGTTAAGATATTTGAACACATTTTTTTAGCCATCAACGAAATTTTTAGAGATACGAAGATTTCGAATAGACAAACCCCCCTCAGCCTTATCCAACATAATATCTGTCCAACTCACTGAATTCATGCCTTTTCTATTGCCACCCTTAGCCCAAAAGAAAGACCTAGCTGCTTTAGAAATGCCATCCAACACAGAGTCAGGGACAGGATACACTGAGAGATAGTATATAGGAGTAGAAAGAATGGAGGAGTTAATGAGAACAGTTTTACCAGCCTTAGAGATTCTAGAATGGTTCCAAAGAGCTATGGAGTTATTGATCTTATCCAGCAAATTCTGAAAAACAGTCAGTGCAAGACGCTTAGGAGAGATCAAAACTCCCAGATATTTGAGAGGAAAAGTCCCAGATTTAATACGAAGGATATTACAGATACTGACCTTAAGCCTGTTATTAAATCTGGAAGGAAAAAAGATTTCAGACTTGAGAGGATTGGCTCGCTGACCAGTAAGATGTTCATAAATTGAAAAACATAAATTAATATTTCGAGCGACGATGAACTTGTTCAGAAGTTCAAAAACCTGGGACTACAGCATCTGTACAACAAAGGAACTTAGCATGACAAGATCATTCTGGCAACATAGAAAGAAAAACATTTCATTTATTCAATACACAACACTTATTTGGCACCGATCACGATGTCAAGAATTAAACTTCATCAACATAAAGACACATTCAGATATTTTTGTGCAATAAACTTGTTCAGAAAGTTCAAAATGTACCGAGTAATACACAAAGAAATATAACATTTTTTCAATCAATATACAAACTTAAAGAACTCTATATTATATCCTGGCCTTCAACTATTTGTATAATGATTGATATAATGTATGCAATTTCATCTCTCATAAGAAAACGTGCATGTGAAAGAAGGTCAATAAAATATCTAAGCAAGAGAAACAAGTAAACATTATAAAATTAAGAACAGAGAAAACAAGCATAAATTTGGTAAACAAAAATTTCGGATAACATGCCAAAACCTATAACATCGCACACTTCAACATAAAGGAAACAACTTACAGAAGACTTAGCACAGATCATTGTGCCATGTCTTCATCCTCTTCCCCCTCCTCATCATCACTCAACTCAAGTTTACTAATCAATTCATCCAAAGGCAAATCATCATCCCCACTAAGCATAGATGCTGTCTCGGATGGCCTGTGATCTTTATTCTTGTAAATAGTCATTTGATCAAGCATTCCTGTTGGATTCTCCTCCAATTCCCTCAAGAACTCTTCATACTCATTATTCCTCTTCTCCTCAGAACCTCTACCTCTAGCACCATCATCCACTTCCATCTGCATCCTCTTCAGCCTCCATTTCCTCTGTTTCCCATGTTTCCTCTGCCGTTTCTCTTCATAACTCTTCTTTATCAGGATTGCATAGGGCAACTCAAATCCCTTGTATTTACCCATCTCCACATCATTGCTATTTGCGGAATAAAGATCATAACCAAGCACAACATCTCCTTCTTTCAATAGATGCCCAAGATGAGTCTTTATATCGAATGTAGTGTCGTTCTGGCCGAAATCAGACATCCTCGCAACCTCAACACGGGCAAGACAATACCTTGAGCCAGAGACAGTAACTTCAGGGGTCTTTTTCCTTCACATCAAGCACAATGAATTCCACAAGCTGGCGACTTGAGAGCAGAGCACCGAATGGCGTCCTCCAATATTCATCCGCGTCTAAAAAAGCAGTGCGGAGAGTCTCTGGATCCACAAGCAAGATGCTATTGCTGACCTTAGCACAGATAACAAGGGGGCCGAGATTTCCCAGGCTGTTGGAGACTTTGGGAGGGAGGCATATCAAATCCTCACGGCAGATGGGGGCAGATTTCTACGGAGAATGTGTACTTATAGTTGTAGTTGTTGCTCTTTGTATCGTGCGACACGAGCTGTTTGTCGGAGCGTCTCCGGACGGGCACGACGCCGGAGACGAATTCGACGAACTTCATGGCATGGCTACGGTGACCGAAGAAGAAATCAACGCCGGAGGAGGTTTCTTTGATGCGAACGGCGCGTGCGGCGGCACCGTGGCGGAGGATGAGCTGCTCGAGAAAGAAAAAGGTGCGCCGATGGGGGACGTGCTGGCGGAGCTGTACAGCAGCCACCCACTGGTCGGGAGATGCCTGTGCGCGGGAACAAGACTCGCAGAGGCGGTCTTGGACGGTGAACTCGACAAGATGCGATTGTTCGAGGATGGCACCGTGAAGGGCCTCGCGCTGGACACGTAGCTTGACGTGGATTCGCTTGGAATGGGGCTCCGTCCAGACGAACTCGCCATGGACGAGGCGCACGAGGCGAGATAGGGGTTTGTGGATGCGGCGCAGGCAGAGGGAGAGGAGTGCCGGGGACTCGAGCTCAGCCCGGAGCCATGATCGCGGGGGCTGGAGCCATGAGCTGCACTCCGGGCAATGAACGATGGCGGCGTGGCGAGGAAGACCTTCGGTGATGTCGACGCGCGATCGGAGACAGCGCGCGCACATGTTGGCCGGGTTTGGCTCCATGGGCACGCCACAGATGCAACAGAGCACGGTCCCTAGGGTTTGAGGAGGGACGAACATCCCCGAAGACGCCATGTCCATGTCCATGGATCGCAAGGAGAAAGACGAGGGTTTGAGGGAGAGAGACGATAAATTAGGGTTGGCAATGGCGGCAGACTAATCACTGCGTAGTAGGTATATATACGTTTTTTAATCGGGTCGGATCTAATTCAGCTTCTTCTCATACCCATACCCGAACCCGTTATAAAGTTGTCTTTTATTTTTTTTGTCTTTATGGGATATATTTTTACTAACTATCTATAAATTTGACCCTTTAACCATAAATCAAATATTATTTTTTTTTAATTTATTTTTATGCAATCATATAAAAATATTTTGTAAAGTTGCCCACTTTTACAAGGGCCTATTAAAAAAAAAAAAATCAAGAAATTAAATTTCATCACTGAATTTACATCAATTAGAAATGTCAGTATATGTGCATAGAATAAGAGAAAAATAATATTTGGTCAAAGAATTTTCAGTTCAAGATCTTTGCATCCTGTGACATCTCTATATTTCAAAAATAGTTTCTCAATTGCTGATAGAAAGCAAGCATGAACTTCTGCAACCTGGCAAAAATATCAATGGAAATATTAAATGTCATAGAGATAATTTGAATTGCTTAAACTTTTTGGTCTTACATTCTGAAATGCTTTTCAAATTTAGAAAAAAAAAAAATTACCTCAACTTTTGTAGGTTTTGGATTTCGTCTAACTTGAATTGGTTTTCCAACTACAATGTGTATTGGTGTACGATACGGAATGGGAGATCTATACAAATTTAAGCACAATTAAAAAAAAAACAACACATCAAATTTAAAATTAAGAAATCTTTTTGTTATTAAGAGAAGTACCCAAATGCTCCCCAGAATACTAAAGGTGCAAACCGGAGAGTTCTAGCAATATGATGATATAATTTTCCTTTCGGTTTCCACCATCTATAAATATTTCTCTGAAACAAAAAGGAAAATTAACAGAAAAGGTTCCAAAATATAATACCAAATAACAACCAGAACTATAAATCATCAAACCTGGCCAAAACAAAACACAGGGACTAAAGGACTGCCAGTTTCAATAGCAACTTGAACAAATCCATGCCTCTGCTTCAGAAATGCAACCTAGAACCAAGACAAGAACACATGAAGTTCCATATAAATATATATATATATATATATATATATATATTTCACATAATCACCAATTCCACAAACCTCAAACTCATGGTTCATATACATAACTTCATGAACTCCACCAGGAATAATAATACAACTATGTCCAGTTTCCAAATATTTAACGAAATTCTCCTTTGTAGCTGATATGAGACCAGACCAAGTAGCTATTTGTCTAAGGAATGGAGTGTAGAACACCTGAATGAAACTTAAACACATTGTAAAAGATTCAGAGATCTATGATATAAGTTGATGAGAATTGAAAATAATAAGTGATGTTAAAGCTTACGGCACTGCTAACAAGGCCTTTAGTCTTAGCAAGAGGCATCAAGCCAGTGATGCTTAAAAGAGATAGAGAGCCAAGAGGAAACACTGAATGTGGCTCAAGAGCTAACACTGCAGAAAGAGAGAGAATTAAAAAAAAAGTTTATTTTTCAAATAAATTGATACTTATCATATACACTGAAAAATGCATTAGGTTATATACCATAAGATTTATTTGGATTGAAAGCTTTTGTTTCTTCAATATGCAGAGTCATGGGGAAATAACCAGGCACATATCTGCCTACATATCTGTCTAACAAAAGATTGACAAACTTAAGCTTAAACTGACCATAAAACTGGTAAAAAGGATGAAAAAGAGTGTAAGAGTGTCACCTGGCAAATGCCTGGCCAAGCTTGCTATTTTCATTCAATGGAATGGCCATGAGAACAAGAAGAAGTCCTACAATCCTTTTCATTCATTTAAAGAAAATCATAAGTCAGTGCAAATAAAAACAAATAGTTTCTTCAAAAAATTTAAAAAAAAACAATAAGAACAGATAGATAACTAAATAAAAGCATCGATTATAGAAGTTATATTTCAAAAAGTATATATATATATATATATATATAAGATTACAGGAGTGCTGCATGGGTGGAGCTGGAGAAGAAGAGGAAAGAAGAAAGCAGGAGAAGGAGAATGTTTAGATGAATGGCAGCGAGCCAGATGAGCATGGCTATGAAGCAGTGAGCTATGGAGTGGCATCTTGTTCGAATCACCATTGGCTCAGAGCTTGACCCTTCTTCCTTCTCTGCTTTCATTCTATCCTAACTAGTTTTTGAGGTTCAATGGAGTGTGTTATTTCTAAGGATATATGGGGGGCGTTTGATATCTGAATACTAATTTAAGATTATTGGATGAGAGTGTCTTTAGACGAAAATTTATTTCTTTACTTATTTATTTTTTAAATAAATAAAATGATTCTATATTTGGAAGAGAAAATATGCTGAGTTATCATGGGAATGTGCTTATCTCATGCTTATTTTGTGTGAATATTATCTAGGAAAGCATTTGATGCAGTGTTAAGCATGCTGGCCGGAGATTACGTGAAATGCAGTCTGCGTGAGCTTTAAATACTTGAAATTCTGGGAAAGCTTTCGATCCTTAACTTCACTAGTAAATGACAGCCATATGATCAAAAGAATAAAATTAAAAAAATTAATGCAATTAATAAAAACTCAACAAAGGGGTGGTGGCGCAGTTGGCTAGCGCGTAGGTCTCATAGCTTCTGAGTTATCCTGAGGTCGAGAGTTCGAGCCTCTCACCCCAAATTTTTGAAACATTTTTAATCACATTAAGTTCCGGTATCAACTAGTAATGATTACGTTACGCAATAACCTTCTTCCCTTAAGTGCATGGCAGATGTCACTGATGTGGTGTCATCTCCGTATGTCATTTTACAATTGGGATAATTGATAATTAAGTCTAAATGGCAATGGACACATGAATACAAGGGCGTTTCTATGTTGTGTCACTTATATCATTTTGCTACTGTACAACGAAATGAAATAAAATCACCTTAATTACGGGAAAGAAAATTCATGTTTATGTGATATCATTTTAGATATGATATTATTTTAGTTATATATAATAACAAATCATTATTCCCAATTATTTAGAATTAGTTACATATATTTTTATTTTTTATTAAAAATTTTAACATTAGATAAACTAATAAATTCTATGTGATATCATTTTAATTATATACAATAACAAATCATTAGTCCAAATTATTCAGAATTAATTATATCTCTTTTTATTTTATTTTTTATTAAAAATTAAAAGATTAGATAAACTAAGTTAAGGTACACTATTACATAAAATTTTTATTAAATACTACTTATCTATTATTTAGAATTTAGTTACATCTGTCTTATTTTTATTAAAGATTAAAAAAATTAGAACCTCTCACATTGTGAAGAGCGATGGGAGGTTCGCTTCACGATGATCTTCCCGGTGAGTGGAGGTCGTGAGCCGTGATCGACAAGGTAGAGCTGGAGGTAGTAGAGGAGGTTGACTCGCTGTAACTACAACCAAAACGGCAACAGGACTCCAGTCGGGCCTTGGATCCGTGCCCTCGCTTCCCATCGTGACCTCACTGGAGGCACTCCTTCCCGCTAAGGCGGTGAGCCCTCACAGACCGCACTAAGCATCGCCGGGAGGAGATTCGAGGACTTGGATCATCCACCGAGGATCCTAATGCTCTGGTTGGGAAACCGTTAGACCGCGTGAGATCCAGTCGAAAGTCCGACCTCGATTGGCCAGTAACCCGCCTCGCCTCTCGTGGTTTTCTTCCACCACGCTCCCAGAGACCCGTTCATCTCGACTGCAACCACCGCCTCCGTTCTTCTGCTATAAAACTTCGAATGCCGCCATCGATTAACTTGCAAGCGGTGTGGGGGCCGGGCACCGGCGTGCTAAAGTCAGAGTAGAACTCCAAGCTTCTCCGAGACACTGCGTGTCCGGCCTAAGGCCAATCGGGGGCCATCACGTTACCGCTACTTGTCACTGGATGAGGTTCGAGAGAGGCGATGGATGATCTTCCTTCAAAAACCCAAGTGGCAGCTTGATCCTGCATCTCCATCTCTAACTCAAGAAACCTCTAAACTCAGGAAAGACTTGGCCAAGATAATTGTGCTGGATATTATCTCGGGTCGAGACAAGCGAAGATATCTCACAGGAGGTTCCTCCCACGCCCGAACACTCCCGAGTGGATGTCGTCTCACGACTTCAGGGAAAATTCCTATCTCGCCACCCTCTGCGATGAAGAGGAAGCCATTAAAAGCTAGCAAGATCGGTGAACTAAGTCTCCCAGCGAGTTAGGTCCTAGTGTGTCATTTCCATCAAGCCTTGGTCGCGAAATTGGATCCGTGGGCTCTGGCTCGGGGAATCTCAGTCCTTCTGTCGAATTCCTCCATCGCATGGACGTGGCTTCCAGCTTGTAGACATCCTCGACGTGAGAGCGACTTGGTAGCCATTCCAGCGCCGAGTAAACTCTACAAATCTTTGCTTCGGGTCTCGCTCATGCCGCCAAGGGTGGTGCTTCCACAAGTTCATTCGAGCTTTGCATGCAGAAATTCATCGTGCTTGATCACCGAGCTA
Organism: Dioscorea cayenensis subsp. rotundata; assembly: GCF_009730915.1. Classification (NCBI taxonomy): domain Eukaryota; kingdom Viridiplantae; phylum Streptophyta; class Magnoliopsida; order Dioscoreales; family Dioscoreaceae; genus Dioscorea; species Dioscorea cayenensis. The sequence continues at coordinate 1,591,165 of NC_052474.1, read as the reverse complement.
ACCGCCTTCCTTTTCCGACATTCGACGTGATCTTGATAAGTGTGTTGTGATTTCTCCCAGCATGAAGACCGGTCGCTAATTCCATCGACCACCTGGACGCCGCCAGAGATCAAAGGTAAGAGTGGTGAAGGCGACTCAGATCCGCAGGCTAACAACCGGGAAGCCAGGAGACCGATTCCCAGCAAATATCGGGGGTGTGGAAGCCTCGCCCCCACCAGACTGACCGCCCGGTGAGCTCCGCCTCCCGGGTCCCTACGTGCGTCTTCTAAATTTGCGCACGGTGAGTGGACTCCCAGGGGGTATCAATAACTCTCCTCGAGACCCGTCCGCGGGAGCCCAGCTCCCGGTCGATGAGAACCATGCCAACCGAAAAGATGGCCAACGCTCGGCGCCTCTGCTTCGGACCGCTGGTCCCGAGCCTTTAATCGTGGTATTACCCGCGCGCTCACGTTACATGCGTCACGAACGGATCAAGGGAAGTGCGTCACGACCATGCATCGGTCGATGTGAGGGGTGTAAGGTCGACCATCGCACTGGTCGATGTTGAGGGGTGTCGGCCGTCGACCATGCATTGGTCAAGGTTTTTATTCCCTCGATGACGGCTACGCGACCATGCTGCCGCACAGTCGGGTGAGATAATTCCAAGTGGCAACGCTGCAAGGAGATCACGTGTGTTCGCTGACTTCTTCTCATCCGGATGTCCAAAGTGGTCCGCCACCTTGCACACCTTAACCGCGCAACTGTGCAGCGTTCACTTGGGCTCTGCTTAACCCTCGTGGGATCTTGGGCTCCTCTCTTGGCCCATCTTGCTTTTAAGAAAACTCGATGGCGCGACCCCCTCGCTAACGATTTTCCCCGGGCCTATTTACGAGGCCCAACGAGAAAACAAAAGCTCAAACTCATCCACAGATGTCCAAGGATGTTCTCTATGGTGAATTTGCTCCCAGAATTTGATCCCTTTTGTAATCGCATTTATCCGCCAACCTTTCCTCTCCACCAGATTTTAGCTGGATTTTTAACCATGGTTTTTGGTCTTTAGTCCCCATCAACTTTTTCCAAGGAGATCTCAACCCCGCTTCTTGGAAAGGGATGACATCTTCTATGGCGCGAGGAAACATGGCACAAGGGAATGCCCGACATCCCCTGCGAGATGTTTCGTGGACCCTGCTGTCCAGATATCCGAGGGGGTCTGCGTCAGGAGGGGCGATAAGCCTAAATTGTTCGAGATGGAAGACTCGAATCGGCGATTTGAGCTAAAGTCGAGCGACTACTTCACTCTAGACAAACGGGAGGACCCAGCCAAGGGACAAGAAGGAGCGAGACGGAAGAAACCATCCTCAAGATGGAATGAGGAAGCTGGTTTCCTACCACAACCACCCAGATCTTCCAAAAAGAAGGGGAACTCCAATATACAACACCAAGGTACAATCCCAGATCCCTTCTCTTTAATGATTGGAATGATTTTGCAACTCCTTCAACTATTGCAATGCTTGTGGTATTTCTTTTGCAGTTTCTTTTGCATCATAGGAGATAACTTTGTTTGTCGCACTCATGCTAGAGTCAACTAGAATGTCTTCTTCAAACTCAGGAGTGGGAAACCTCAATCGTAGGTTCCACTCTGTGCCCTCATAGTTTCCCAATGAACATTATTAGTTGGAATGTTAGGTTGGGAAAGGCCCTCACGCTTCCTAGTCAAAGACTTTCTACACCTTCACCATGCGAGATATCTCGTTTTACGAATCCAAACTTTGCTCAATTGATTCAATAACTTGAGATCACTGAGCTGGCACCAAACTTGATCAATTCCTCTACCCCAGCCCTGTTCCACGGTGGTATGATCGGGTGGGTGGAATAGTTGTTTTACTTGAGGGATTGGTTTGCTGCTGAGGGGCCCACTCGTCTCTCTGCTAAACTTAGGTTCAAATCTAATGATGTTAGTGGAGCTATACTCTCGCCTATGGACCAAATGCTGAGCTACACGAAATCTGATTTTTGGAATGAAATTAGACTCTGCCTCCCTGTGGGGTTGGAGTTCCATGGGCTGCACTGAGTGATTTCAACTCTATTTTTCGCTATTGAGGACAAATCCACTCGGGTTGCCCTAACTATGGGTGACATTAAGCGCTAGTTTTTAGTGAGGGATCCGGGTTGTTTGAGAACTGGCTTTGGGAAAAGGTTTATCGGGACGATGGTCAAGTAAATCAATCTGCAAAAGCTAGACCGCTTCTTAGTCAGCCTTGGATCGAAACGCTCTTTCCCAAAACCATTCCAAAACCGCCTTCCTGTGCTCGGATCCGATCATGTCCCTATCAGATTAGAGTCCGGTAATCATCCCTCCTTTCAGCGCCCATTCCATTTTGAGCGAACCTGGTGCTCGGTGGATCATTTTCCTGATCTAATCGTAGTGGTGGAATACGCAATCTATTTCAAGGATGGGGCTTAATGTCATAGCTAACATTGCTGAAGACTAGAATTTGTATTCGTGCATTGGGCTAAAGAGGCGGACTTTGACTCGATCAAACTCAAAAAGCTGGCTTTTAATGCCATGAGATCGACCTCACTCGATAATTTCAAAGAATCCCTACCACTGCTGAGCGGAACTTGCCAAAAGGCCACCTACATTTTAGACTTACACATAATACTCAAACACGAAGTATTGGAAGCAGGCAGACTGCGGCCGGGAGGTGATGAAAATACCAGATTTTTCCACTCTGTGCTAATGGGCGACGGAATAGAATTTTATCCCTTGGATCACCAATAACAACGTAGTCGATATAATGATATGCATAAGGATCTTTGCCCCTCTTTTACCAAAAACTGCGTGGCTCGACCCAGGACTTTCGTATCAAGTTAATTGGGGCCAATCTTCTTGGTACTAAGTATCACCATGATCATCATCTCTTGATATTCCTTTCACTCTTGCAGAAAGTTAGGCAGAAAGGCGATCTTTGATTTGGTGCACGATAAAGCCCACAGGCGGATGGGATTCCGATCTTTTTCTTCCGGTATATATGGGATAGTGTGAGCGATGTCTTCAACCTTTGTGAGGACTCTCTCGGGGTAAAAGCTAATCTTGAAAGGATTAACGGGCTCCCACATTGCCTTAATTCCTGAAATCCCTTGCCCAGCAATCCTCCTCTATTATCGCCCACTCGGCTTGATGTAACTCTTCTTTCAAGATTATTTCCAAGATCTTGGCGAGCAGACTCGATCTAAGCATTGATTCTTTAGTTGATAGACCTTTCGATCTGCGTTCATTAAAGGGAGATGTATTCATGATACATTATGTCACTTGCTAAATGAACTCATTTTCTTCATGCAAAAGAACCACTTCCCTGGTTTTATTCTCAAAGTTGATTTTGAAAAGTTTTGACAACGTGGCTGGGTTTCTTGTATTGAACTATCAGGAGAGGGTTTGTTTGAAAAGTGCGTATGGGTGGATTAATGCTCTTCTCTCATCCTCCAAAGCAAAATTCCTCATCAATGGTAGCTAATGCGGCTATATGGGCGAGATCTGGAGAGGGATTAAGACAAGGGACCCTCTTTCCCTCTCCCTCTTGTCGTTGTTGATGTTCTTAGCATGATGATCAATAATGCTTTGAACTCGGGGGTTCTTCATGGGGTTGTTACGGGGAGATCATCGGGGTCAAGATGTCACCTCAATTCACGGATGATCTTCTCATTCCCGCGAACCCGGAGGAGGGAAGATCTGCGTGTCATCAATGCTTATCTCTACTTATTCAGGGGTATCTGGGACTCATTATCGGATAAGACTCTGCTTTGCTATGCCTCTCAGATCTCACGCCTCACACTACTCTTGCTGCGACGATTCATTGTGTGCTCATGCTCGATACTTACCTTGGCATACCTATTTTTGGGTGGACGAGGAAGCAGACTGGGATCTCTGGTGAGCAAGAGTTATCTAGACTTGTTCCCGAAATCCAAGTTGCTTTCAGCGGTGGAAGACTCACATTTGTCAATTCGGTCTTGACGCCATCCCACCCTCTGAATGTCGATCTTTCTGCAGTGCCGTGTGCCAAAAACATTGATAAGATCCATCGAGAGACTTTTCTTTGGTGCGCCGGACTCTCGGCAAAGATAGTGAAAATCGAGGCTAGTTAATTGGGACGGTACGTGTCGTTCAAAGAACAAGGTGGATGGGGTATACTCAACCTACGCACTTTCAATAGTGCCCTGTTGGGGAAAATGGTGGAGTGGAAAATCATTCTGGTTTCTAAGCAGTGTGGTGAGAATATTATCAGGAAATTTATCTTTTTAGGAATGTTCCAATGTGGAACCTCTTCCATAAGCATAAAAGAGACCATCCCTTCTTTTGAATGGCATCCTGCGCTCCCTCCCTTCGCGAGAAAACATATCATCACATCTGCGCAAGATGGATCCAACACTCTCCCAGTTAGATAATTGGGTTGAGGACGGGCCCACGGCCGATATCCGCCTCATTATTTTTCTTTAGTAACATATTGAGGATTCGATTCAAGCTTATGCGTTGAGGCACACATTGATCCCTACTACGGTGATTTTCAGGGCCAGGAAAACTTCTCTGATGCCATCTTAACATCGTCACCACTCCGTTAAGGATGTTAGAAAGCTGACCCTCCGCATGATGGCAGTACGTAAGAACCTTCTGATAAAATGATGGGATTGCTAGTCTGTAAAGCGAGGACACCCTACCATTTTGAAAGGTCGCTTTACCATAAAGAAGATCGCACCTTTTCACTAGTTTGGTTAGCTTGGGACAACAAAGATTTTAACACGGGAGAACTTGGAAACTTAATGCGTGTGCTGACCTTCTTAGATACCACCGCTTGTGTTATGTGTCCTTGTGAGGATTGAAAATGTGGTAATCTCCTGCATTGCCTTCATGGCGCACATGCAGTATTACTTTGGAGCCCAGCATGCGTGACAAGATCTCAAGGATCTTTGGGTGAATTGTTGAAACAGGCCACGAGTTCCCAGACCCTCTATCCCCACTGGGATATGCTTGTTAGAAGTGATCCTCGATTGGAATATTTGGGCTAGAAGAAATGCCGCGCATTTTTCAATTCCAATTGTCTCTCGTCGGAATCTAGTATTGTTAGGGTCGTACGTATGATTATATCACGTGATAGTCACGGCTCGAGAAACCAGAAGGCGAGCATGCGACCTTTGGCTAAAATCGAGAGAATCTGGATTTCCTCGACTGATTCGGTTCCTGAGTTCCTTGCGAGTCCCTCATCCCAGGCGAGGGGTAGGAGTCATTTTGTTCCTTGCTATCCAGGATCTTTGTGATCATACATTATATCTACTTGCTTTCGAGGCAGCGGATTCTGTCCACTCCTTGTGGACTTTTCGCATTTATGAGTCATGGCCTTTGTTTGCTGTATCTCTTTTATATTGATGAGGCGTGGTTTTGTCCACTTTTTGAGTAAATAAATAAATAAATAAATGAGATAAACTAAGTACATATATACTATTACATAAAATCTATACTAAAAATTGTTTAAAAATATCTCTCCATTATGATCTTCTATTTAAAGAGTATCTGACTTTTTTTTTTTCTCATGAGAGTGTTTAATGTCTAAAAATATATCCGTTTTATATATAATTTTTAGAATTGAAATAAAAATAGAGAGTCAAGCAAAGTCTTTAACTTATTCTTCATATTTACACCACTAGACCAAGAGTTAGGTTTTCCTCGAGGTGGAAAGGCAAATTCCAGTGGGAGAAAAAGACAAAAAGGGGGAAATCAAATTGTTAGGCATGAATATTAGTCCGTAGAAGAAGAAAAATGACACCATATGGATCAGGTGCACAAAACTTGACCTAATGAGAGAATCAAGCAGTGAGAGAACATACGGTGTGGGTTAGAACCATACCTCAAAATAATGCCTTCAGGAAGTACCTCTCTCTAAATCTCATCAAACTGCACTCATTGCTAAATACTCCCATCCTGCAAAATGTATAACCAAATTTCACGTACTGAGATTCAAATATATATTTTTACATCACCATATTGTGTGATTGAACTTGATTTTGAAATTTTTATCAGCTATTCGCAATAAATCAACTCTAGATCCATGCCAAAAGTAACTGAATAGTCTGAATTCATAAAACAGTAGAATAATCACAAAGTTCCAATACTGATAACGGCAGTACCTTGGGCTGGCCAGAACAGAGAAATATCCTTAGAAAGCTGAGAAAGTTTATTCCAACTGTCAATATATGATATTTCAGTAAACGATGAAATAAATAATAGAGGAAAAAGGCAAGTGATTTCCATCAAGCTAAAGGTGATTTTGAATGAGAGAGAGCACCACTTATGTTCTTCAACTTGTCAGTGAAATTGAAGAGGAAAACTGCAGAAATCAACCCAATGGAAATTTTTTTTTCTAAAAATCATCTATTGACTTGATAGGGTTGGAACATAGTCAACCAATTCTAAAATTTTTAGTTGATGAATCGCTTTACTAAAGCATATACATCATTTGGATTACGAAATGTGTTACTATATGAGAATAATGTGGATAAAACCACAGATTTATTGAATTTTAGTTTACTACTATATGACGAAATACGATAGCTATCATCACTACCTCCAATATTGAACTTCTAGAATTTTGAGAAAGCATAGTTATTTTGTCATCCATGCCTCAGTCGTCCCTGAATGTGAGTCGGCAAACTATCATGCTGCATTTGAAATTGACGTTTCAGTATCCACAAGCGCATGCTCATGAAATAATCACAAGAAAGACCAAACTAAAAGTGACCGCCTCTATTAAATCATAGCCTTGAATATAGAAAAAGATCAAATTCTACTTCCTGATTTTGCCTCATTTTCACATTAACTAATACTAGCTTTTTGAATACACAGAAAAAGTCCTACAAGAGAAAAGAAAAGTAAAGTATATCCCTGAGAGTATTTCAAGAGATAGATAAAATTCAAGAGGTCAAAGCAACAGCAATAGTTTGAAGGATAAGCAATGAAAATAAAAGGTATTTGTCAACTATAAAGCATAAGGTAAAACAAACAGCCTGACACACTTAGATATCATATGAGGAACATAGATACAAGATCATCTTCAGCCTCCCAAGACAGAACATAGAAATTTTTAAGAAGACTACGTTTCAGATCACCACAACCGCACATATATATAAATGTATAACTAAATGTTACATATAAGTTAAATCATTTTTCAGAAAGACCTTAAACAGCAAATCAGATGTGACAGAGAAAAGACATGACATGACGACTTGATGCTAGCATCCTATCAAAGAATATGATTCCTTTAACAACTCAACACCAACAACAAGAATGAAGAAATAAATTAGAAAGGAGGCAGGTGGGTTAACTCACCCAGCCAACATCTGATTCTCTTCTTCGTTGACTGTCATTTAGGTATTTTTTCATCTGTTCTGATGTTCTTGTAGGTTTTTTTTTTTTTTTTTTTTTTTTTAATATGGATGCTTCATGTGACGGATTTAGGACTCTATTTTAATTTTAGGGAGAATGAAATACCATCTATTATTGTTATAGAATTTTTACTAAAAGCTCAATTCTAAGGAATGTTAGTGAAATAATACAGAACCAATGCAACAATTAGGTATGAAAACTGAACAAGGAAGTGGAATAACGCATGTAGAGTGTTTATCTTTGGGAATTATCACTGCCTCCTTACCTACACAATCAATATATATGTTGCTCAAATTTCTAGCATCAAGTGCAACACAAAACCCAAATTCTCCACTAAAACTCATGCTCTAATAGTTAGATAATGGAAAGCGGTACAAAGAAAAATACGTTTAATAACCTTTAAGCTAAAATCAAGTGAAAACATAAAAGAGAATTCATACTGATCTAGGAATGGATTTGAAAACTTACTTCCATCTCTGAAATCTCTCTTCTCTTCCTACTTCTGGACTTTACAATCACTCTTCGAGAGGTAAAGAACAAGAAAATATAGTTAAAGGAAAGCGAACAAAACAAAATTAATCCAGCTAAAGTGAAAAAAAAAAAAAAAAAAAAAAAAAAAACCTCTTCCATTTCAAGAAGAATAACCTCATAAAGCCAACTCCATGGGCATTTCAAGCAGAACATTTCCTCACTCACCAATCTCCGGTAGATCACAGTGTAGGCCTTGGGAACCTAGAACAAAAGATCCTCCCAGGATGTACTCCAAGACGAAATTTTAGGAACTACAGGGGACCGAGGTGGAAACCTATTACAGGAGATCGATCACCCAAATACCTTTTCCTTGTAGATTGATTGATCTCCAATAGCCAAAACAAAAAAAACCAGGAACCCTAGAAAATGAAATCCGTCAATCCAATTTCCGATCTTTCCTTGTAGAACGAACAATGGATCCTTGAATATCCAAAACAAAACCTAAAGTACCGAATAGGAATCCTGGACAATCATCACAATTCTGATACAATTCCCCAATTCCCAATTCCCAATGCCCAAAACGAGATGGTAGCTTATGAAAACCCAGGAACAAGGGCCTTTGTGATGGCAGGAAAGTAAAAAATGTACAAAGGATTCTCAAATGATAATTTAATAAAGCCAAAATAATCAGAATTTCTCAAATAAATTCAAAATAGCGTAAAAATTACATTGTTTCCATAAATCCAAAACATAATGAAATATATATATATATATATATAATTTTTTGGAATATATGACTCATATTAGACTTTTTAGAATTATTGGATTAACCACTCACTCCCCTAGAGATTGGCCTTTACTGTTTATTTATTATTTGTATAGGCTAGAAGACTATGATCATTGTTTCTCGTTAACATTGATATTATTTAATATCAGTAAGTTTATATTTTATTTTTAGATTATTAAATATTCAATGTATTTTAATTTTATTTTTAATGGAATATATGCCTCATGTCAGACTTTTAGAATTATTGGATTAACTACCTACTCCAAGAGATTGGTCTAGTGTTTATTTATTTATTTAAACAATAGGATACTATTATTTGTTTATTCATAGAAATATATGAATTTCGCACATTTCTATTAATTTCTTAAATTCTAGATTGGTTCTCAATACTGAGATTGGTTATATATGGCCAATACTGAAACTTAATAGATGCCTGGATGGTTTTATGCAAAATGAAAGAAATTTTAATTTGATGGAGAGAAAGAAAATTAAGAACAAGTTTATACCATGGAGAATTAAACAGATTCCGGTCCCATATATGCAGTTCTAACAATATGATAGTACATCTGTTACAAAAAGTCTTAATGGTAGGCTTTTAATCTTAGCATACATAATTACAAGTAGTACTTTTAGTAGTTCAGTTTTATTTTCAAATAGAATAGGGGTTCTCATTTCTTTAACGTAATTAAAAATTTCTGACTTCGTCTGATTTATAAAAACAAAAAGAAAATGTGTCACTCATGCACCAAGGTCTACCACCTCCAAATAGATATACATGTGTAGCATACATATACATATGTATGTATGTGAGAAATGGACAGACTCACTTGTGCATTAAAATAAAACGCAACAAAGGCATTGCACATCGATAGTATCGTGAAAAACAGTCGCAATAGATAAAGGCAGTATAGTTAAAAATTCACTATGAATAAGGATGTGGATCAGCATAAAAACAAAACAAGCAAAACCAAGAGTCACGCTCAATATATACCTTCTAAGTACAAAATGAAAAATAAAATAACAACGGAGCACTCAATGAGAGTAAAGTGTTTTTAACCTTAGTAGGCTAAATATTTGATGATCTGATCTATAAAACAAGAATAAATAGATAATACTTGGTAATTAGTGGCAGAGACGCAATCAAGCCTACTTTACTCACTTTATGCCATAACTACACACATCTTCCGTTCCAATGAGATAAGTAAAAGCAAAGGACCCTCATTAGCGGTAGTAATTTAATACCATCTCTATTTATCTCTTCAATATTTTTCAATGAGTGGGCTTCAAATCTCATCAGTAATTTGGTGTAACAAGTTGGCCAAGTTGATCCGGGTCCTATTCCTCATGAAGACACTGCTCGACAGAAAAGCTGCACCCTTCTTAACATCTACACACACGAGACCATTGCTCATGGGTCCTTAAATTCACATTTTGAAAGTTTGTATTTTTATTACATAAAATAAAGTTAAAGTTATAAAACCCATAAAGTCACTTTAATAGTCCTATGAGTGTCTTATATTATCTGAACACTTTGATTGTTTATTTTATTTAATATTATTTGTAGTTTTGATAATCAAATTAAATCATACATTTGCTATCACTTTTACAACTGTCTGATATTATTCTCACTCAGACAAATAAATTAATAGTATATTACATAAGGACTAAATTAAATATAATTTCATGTTGTTGAGTAAATCCAAGCTATTGATTTTAATTATATATATATATAAAAGCTACTTATGGTTAATGGTATATATATTTTTATGGAGTTGATATATGACAATGTACATCTCACAGGGATGTCCATGGAGATATTTATAAAGACGTCCAAATTATCAGGTTATTGACGCGATCCGTGAGCTGCGCGTATCGATGAATAATACACCAGGGGCTTGTTTGGTTGTCTCCCAGATAATTTTGCAGAAACTAACTTTGGAAAAGTATTTGTATAGAGCTTATTCGTCTTACTCACATATTATTTTGCTGGACGTATTAGCTTTGGGACAAACAGAATCGCTCAGCATTTCGCATATTTTGAAAGACTAAAACACATCAATAAATTCAGCTAAAATGCCCTACTAAGATCGTACCGGCGCATTTTAGTAAATGACTGCTAACTTGAAATGACATTAAAAAGCGACATTTTACTTTCATAGGTCGGCCCTTCGACGATTATAAAATAAGTTCCCGATTCTGCTTTTATTTCATGCCCTCGGACTTTGTCCAAGTCCTCATCGAAACCCGCAATATTAAGCACGCAGCCAACACTTAACTTACGAAAATGTAGTGTTTTGAAATATCGTTCCTATCCAAACAACACGACTGTCACATACAAGACATTGCTGATACGTGATTCTTATCACGTATTTCAGACGATGGTGCTAATGATTCTTTCGCTGCTCGATATCGATTATCGGACGAGGTCGACAGCTGGAGAACTGTCGACAGTCGAATAATATTTTATTGGGACGTCCAAATTGGCCTCTTATATATATATATATATGTATACACATATATATATATATATATATATATATATATATATATATATATTAAAAGTAGGACTTTTATGGATTGCACCTGGGAACCATAAAATGGTTGGTGGGATAATGTATGGTATGATTTTGAGTGGACAGGGCAGCGCCGGGCTAAGACTAATAACATCACAGAATATACCATGCAGCCAGGTACCATTGTTTTCATACAATGCGCTGGTCATCTAATCATGTGGACATAATCAATCAACAAAGTCTGGAGCTTTTCTTCTTTGTTCTTCACGTCTCACATTATGTTACATATATAAAATTTATAAGTATTAGTTTGATAAACTAACTATGAAAATTAATTAGGGAAGCATACTGTTCATTAATGATTATTAACGATGTAATTTTATTGAGACTGTCTTTCTAGCGGATGAAATGGATTATCATGATAATGAGATGCCCACTATATTAATATTAAATGTATCCCAATTGGGACCTTGCTAATTTTGGCAATACTAAATTTACAAGGTTGTTATTGAATTATATTTTATATCAATCATGCAAATTTATCTATAGTTGAGGTTATCAACATATCCCTCATATCTTTTAAAATATATTTTTATATTTTAAAATTTAAAATTATATATATAAATTACATAAACTATATTAGAAGAATTCATACATATAGTGTTAATAACTCAATTCATATGTGATCTCTTAACTTCAACTCGCGGAGTCTTGAGAGAGGAAAAATAACTAAAAATATTTAAATTTATGTTTTTAGAATAATATTTTATCGTCCAAGATAAAAGAGATGCATTTTCATGTTCTTTTTAATTAATATATATATATAATGAAGAAACAATGCACGCATTCATATGAACCACAAAATCAAAAGAAAATTAAAAATAGAAAAATTAAAAATTGTGAAGAATAACACAATTGTCATTCGAAGTTTCCAAAATACCATATTTATGGAGTAATAAACTTAGAAAAAGCGGTTTATTGAAAAATTAAAATATGTTTAAATACCATAAATACCCTCAAGAGCGGAGGCCCAGGTGAATAACAATTGTAAGGGCAGTATACAACAAGGGCAATTTCCGTAACTTCACCAATAAATCCCAAATTATTCTCCCACACACAAATCAAAATTAGGAAAAACCACAAAAGGCTGGAGAAAGGGATCGCTACCCCGTTTTTGTCGTTAAGTCTCGGGCGGCGCCGGCGCGGCGCTGCCATCGCTCCCATCTCCGCCACCGTTGCCAGCTTCTGGAGATTGAGCTTCACGACGGTGTCGGCGAACAACCTGGTGTCATCCTCCGTATTCCCTTCCGGCACATCAACGGCGTAAGACTCTAACACAACGCTCCAGATCTCGCGCCCTTCTCCACCCCCAAACTCAGTCACCGTCGTCACCGATCGGTAGTTACCGGAGCCGATGCTCGCCGCCGATGATCGAGAAACCGAAGACCCGACGCTCATCGTCAAGGGATATCGAGTCGCTCGGTGCTGAAGCTCGCCGGCGGGCCAGAGATCACGCTGACTTCTCGAAGACATCCAACACGGATCTCGCCATCGCCAGGGATTGTGCAGCTGCGGACAAAGTGCTTGTAAACCTGGGGCCGATCAAAGCGACGAACCACAGCCCAGACCTTCTCTGACGGTGCTTTCACTCGTTGCGCCAGCAAAGACGACACCTCCCGGCCCCGTGCGATACTGGTGGTGAGCTTCGATCGTGGCCTTCAGCTCCTCATACTCCTCCGCCGTGATCCCCGCCGGAATCTCATCCATCTCCGATCTCGAGGTAACCTCTTCTCCTCCGACCTCCATTGTTGATTTCTCTCTCTCTCTCTCTCTCTCTCTTTCTCTCTCTAATTTGGATGTGTGTTTTCGGGTCCGATATAATATGAATGGAGGGGTTATTTTAATTGGTTAAATTTATCGGTGTCATTATTCGAAATTATATAAATGGTGATTAGTATATTAGAATTTGGTTTTCTTTTTTTTTTGGGAATAATTTAGTGGAATTATTTGAGGGGTTGAAATTGGTGCCGATTGACACGTGGCAGACGGATGGCTCATGTAGTGGTGGTGGTGGTGGTCGGCTTTCAAGCCGACCAGCTTCAGTGGGTGTGTCAGCTAAGCGCGGAACCGGTGGACTCTTATCGGATCTCATCCATCAATTCGTTAATAATCCTAATCACTTAATAGTCAGTACTATACACCATACTTATCGATCATTTTAATATTTTGACAAAAAAATAAATAAATAAATACAATGTTAATTTGACTATTGATGAATTATAAAATTTTTTATTTATTTAAAAAAAAAATTAAACTAAATAAATACTGTTATAAAGTTAAAATGAAACAAGTAGTGTAGTGTTGATTGATCAGTTAATCACTAATTATGTTGAGGATATGTATAATGTCTATCAATGATTAGACAAGTACTGATGCAACAATTGACTGTAATGGTTTGTCAAGACTAAATTGATTTGAACGTTTGATGATGTAGTTATGCATTTATAATTAATGAATGACTTGATTATCGGATCTTTGGTTAAATCCGATAAGCTTAACAGAGTTGCTTTTGAGCCGGCTAAAGCCAATAACACAGAGTATTATTTCAGTTGATATTACTGTAGCCATAATATTATAGTTTAGTTTAAATAAATATATATAGAAAGAGTTGTGGAGAATAAGAGCAAGTTGGCAATTAAAAAATGGGATTTGTTTAGAGTGTTATGATGCTATCTGAAGAGAAGGAGAGGGGCCATGACTATGAGCTAGGGTGCTTGTTTTAATGGCTGGTTCAGTGTGAGCCATATCTTCTTTCACTCAAAGTCTCTGAGCATGAGCTGGTCCCATTGCCTGCAAAAGACCACCAAGCTTACGTTTATTTTTGAGGGAAAAATTAACTGTTCACCCTCGTAATTTTTAAAAGCTTCAAAAACCTCCATTTTTACTTGGACGATACTCCGCTATATTTTACATCTTTTTAACCCCGTCGGTGAAGTTGAAGTGGGTCCGCGATATGAAATTCCTTTTTGCGCCTCTGAGGTGGGAAAAATGGCGCCCAAATCATAACTTTTCTTTATCGATAGGTTTTTCAATCTCCTCACTTGCTTTTTCTCAAACAAAGTTTAGAAGCTAGTATCTTGCTCTTCTTGTTCTTGCATTCTTGTTCACATTGTTCTTTACTTTTTTTCTTGCTTCTCGTTTGGTGTATTCGATTTTTAGCTCTTCGATTAAATTATGGAAGTTTTTGTCTTTATTCTTTGAGATCTGACGGGAGAGGGACAGTGCTAATGTTCGGGACTTCTTGGGAATCGATGTTCAGAAATATGTGAGCGATGGGGATTCTCGATATTTCCCGTGTCAGGGTGAAGTTTAAATATTGAACTTTATATTTAAATATATCTCTTACGTTTTAAATATTTTATTCTCTGTTTAACTGTTATTTTTATCGTTTAAAATATACAACGGGATGGTGCTAGCGGTTCCCCAAGCGTAATTAATACATGCTCGGTTCCCCAAGCGTTTCCACTCTCGTCAGTCGCATAAAAAAATCGGAACATTACATTACACTCTATAAGAGATTATTAAGTAATAAGGATATTTTAAACAGAAAATATTAAGTATATTTTTGTTGTAATTACATTGATATTATTAAATAATAAGGATATTTTTAAACGAAAAATATTAAATTTAAAGCGAGAGAAACCTAAACTTAAACGGAGAAAGCGAAAGTTAAAAGGGAGCAAAAAGTTATCATTATACTGATTAAAATGAATGTCGATATTAGCCGAAGTAATGAAAATGAAAATGAAAGCGAGAACCCTACCCGATAATGTACCTAGCGGGACTCAATATCATCCAGCAAGAACGGAACCTCAAAAGCGAAGCGATGAATGAATTTAATTGAATTTAGATACATGTACATTTTACATTGACAAAAATTTGTCATGTTCTTTACGGAAAAATGAATTGAATTTCATCGGTTTACATTTGAAACTATTACACCTATACTGATGACTATGACCAGCTATGCGTACACTCCTCACAGTTGCGTTTTTACGGATAAAGAGCGGAGTTTAAGCAATTGACGTTGATATTTACACAATGAACTATATGCTTAAACATCGAAAGTGTATGTTAAACAATGAATCGGATTATTAAAGAAAGAATCGTGTATACAAATATAGAAAGAATGACTAAGAACCAGCTTGCGAAGACTCACTCATCTTTGTGATGCATCTGCCTCTCCTCCCCTAAGTATCGCGGGAAACATACCTATGTCGCAAATAAAGGGACGTCGATCGCAGATGCCGTAGCTTCTCACCGTGCAGTAATGGCGCTCGATAAACCGCATGACATAGACGGCTGCAGATCGAGCACTTCCTTTTTACATCGTCGGGGCTTGATGTACGTGAACAAGCGGTACTTTGCATGGTCAGACTCGCCCAACTCCATGTCGATCACAGGGTCGAATAGGTTCATTTGCCGAGATATACAAGTTCATATTAGAATGCCGATTATTTACGAACACTATTACACAAACACAAATTATTAAAAGCACTTACCATTTCTAGCGCGTTTTTATCGTATTCTCGCTTTGGCGTGAAGAATAATGCACTGTATTCTTGTTTTTCATTATCGAGGGCGTGACGGCGTGGAAGTGGCCACTCATAATTATCGGGGAGGATGGCGATGTCCACTTCAGTGCAAGTTCATGGCGGCATCTCCAATCATAGCCATCGTGGATTCGTATGCGTCGTGCACTACCTTTGACATGAACAAGGCCGGTGGCAGTGTGATGGAGGCAGCGCCTCTTATAACGAGTATGGCACTACGCTCGTCGTCTTTTTGCAAGATACATACGAATCGTCCATCGCACATCGTGACCGTCTCGCTTCCCCTCGGCGGTCGAATAGATTGGCCCGTGATGGTCTTGACAGATCGTTCTTCCATAGCGATCTTTGTGGTTGAGCGGAACAAAGACATGTAAAACAATGTTGTAAGTATAAAATTAAGCGTTAAAGTATAAACTTTAAATTCTATATTGAATGTTTAAGCAGTAGCAGGTAATATTTAAAGGGTATCACTTATAAGTTAAATGTTATACAGTAAATTTTTAAAGCGTTAACGCTCCTACTTAAATGGTAACTCAAAAAGCAGTTTAAAACAATATCATAAAAACTTCAAACTTACTTTGTCCATGGGGCGGTTGAGGAAGATCCTTATCAACTCCCCGCTCGTACTTATTGAGTGCGATTGACAGCGTATCTTGGAATGAAGACTTTCCGAAGTTCTTCTACTTTTTATTGGCTTCACTTTTAATGGGGCACGTACGGCGAGCATCAGCGGGAGACACTTCCTTGCATCTTCTTGTTCTTGTGGGATTGTATACGCCTTCGATACGGCACGGTCAGACCGTTAGTTCCAGCAGGTGAATTCCACCGTTGAGGATAGACTCAGCGACCTTCTCAACAAGTGAGTTCCACGGCGGCGAGCATCGATGGGAGACACAGCGTTGTGCAGTTGTTCTTCTTCATGGATTGTGTCCATCTTTGATGCCGCGCTTTGTTAGGCACGGTTCCACCGTATGCATGATGTCGTCGACAACAGTCGTCGATCTTTTTCCACCGCGACAAACTCAGCGCCATCTTCAATCTCCTCCACCGTGATGGGCATGTCGTCAACGTTAACAACATCGACCGCCGATGGTGCTCGCTGCCGATGAATCTTGCTATTATTTCATCGTCGGCCCAGCACGGGTGAGACGGAGGCATTATTGTTTTCCTCTTTTTGCAAGCTTCTTGAATGAGGCCGTCTTTGAAGGGCCACCCGATGATGTCCTCGTCGTCGAACTCCGGCAGTATCGATCCCGGGTGCCCATTTGTTTGAAGGAAAGGCGCGATCGATTGTGATCGTGACCGGCCTTCCAATGCCTCCACCCGGCGACAAGCCGAGGGAACTTCGATCATCAAAATCGCGAGCCTGCGTGAGAGTTGCGGTGACATCCTCGCCTAGTGCCGGCGGGGAGCCCGTTAGGTCGGGACACTGGTCGGGGAAGCCACGGTCGGGCGGGGTGGGGAGGGCTCTCCGGCCTCGAGCGAATGCGTTTTGGCCTGAGGCGGAGAACGGCGTCCAGCGCGAGGAAGAGGTTGCCTCTCATCTTGCCTTTGAGCAAGCGGTTCCGGGAGCAATAGCATCCGACCGACGGATTTGGCCCGAACAAATACTTCTTCATCGACGTCAGCAGGAACTAGCTTCAGGGAAACTAGCATGTGTAAAACCAAAACAATCTTAAGCGAAATTATTTAGTTTAAACAATTAAAACTATATTTTACACATGTAACTTCGTATATTTAAAAGTTATAACCTATTGTGTTAAACGATGAAACAAACAAATTAAACATTAAACTAAAAAGTTTAAAGCGGTAGTTGAACAAAGTTAAAGCAGTAAAGTTATAATGTTAAAGCGATAGATGAATAAAGTTAAGCGGTAAATGATATGGTTAAGCGTTAACGTCTGAGTTAAACAAAATATTTTTGAATTATTACCTCTTTTTCCTTCGAGAGATGACAAACTCGTCTCTATCGTCAACTTACTTCCAGGTAAGTATTTTCACCGTAGCACAGCATCCTTGGGATCTTCGGAAACGGACTTTCTTTCCGGGTTCCGATCGAGCTCGTAAAACCGGATGTTAAGCGCTCACAGTGCAACCCCTTAACATACCGGTGTTGGTGCTTCTTCCCAGCGCATCTAGATGTGCGCTCGGGTAGCGGCTGTGGTATGTCCTCCATAAGCCACTCGTGCGTCGCTTAGCACCCATGCGTAGCGCCCCATTCCAGGTAGATCATCGACGTAATCAGCGATCCGAGTTAGGAGCCGAAAGCAGGGAGGTATTTGGGAAGAGGATTGTACCAGGGAGAGTACACCATCGATGGTTTGGCAAAATTCTCCTCTTCTCACTCATCCAGCGAGTTCTTTGAAAGAGTGCTCTGATGGAGTCTCTGTAGTCTCTCGTCGTCTTCGATAAATACCTCTCTTGAAACGTGTAGTGTTTTCTTCTTCAAAGCTCAGTTTGCCTCCCCATCGCAGCATGCCGAGAACGATTGCCACGTCTTCGAGGCTGAAAGTCGGATGCTTTCCCGATCCACGAATTTATTGGTGCGGTTATCGTATCTATGACGAGAGAGTCAAGAAGGGCCGCTCTTGGTATCTGACTTCCAACTCGATGAGTCACGTGAGCGGTGTTCTTCGGATGATCTCCCGAGTGTCGAGGGATCGTGTGAACTTTCGATTGACCGCGGTCTCCGCTCCGGGTGTCAAGTAGCATCGCCCGTTAACTAGATTGACCGCCGTAATCACAAGCCTGCGACAATATGACACATTGTTAAGCGGAAATGTAATTTGTTAAGCGGTAAACACTCGGTTCTAAACACCGATATCATTTTTAAGCGAGTGGCGTATACTATTAAAGCGAGATACTGAAATAATTAAGCGGAGACGAACTAACTAGCGGTAAAAGCTCGTTGTTTAAGCGGAGACCTCGTTTTTCAATCTGCAAACGTATCAGTGAAAGGGTAAGCGTAGATTATAAACATTACACAAAGCGCAGCAATCGGAAAACCATTTTCGATCGATTATCGTAGGCGAAAATGTAAAACAAAAACAAAAACCCTAGCGGGAGACATCTCCTGAGACTAACAAAACCCCGGTAGATTAATCCCCACGAAAAGCTTGATGTCTTCCACGAAAAACAAAAATCACAAGCAAAAACCGAAAAATGTCTCTTACGTGATGAATAGTTAACAAAAACCATAATGAATACCTTAGATGCAAAGTGACGAAATCTTAGAATACTTGCAGGGACTTCTTCTTGAGGCATGGGTGGAAAGGGAAGAGTGCGTGGGAAGAGAAGAGGCTGGAGGACGCAAGTTGAGTCGAGTCGAGTTGAGAGAGAGACAAGACAATTTGTAATGCCTAAGAAAAACCCACCCACTTACTCTCGCCTTGCTGAAATGGAGTGCAGACCACGACTTCCGATGCGAGGCGTTTTCGTCCATAAAATTTTTAAATACACTCCGTTTAATGCCGTTACGTCTTTTGGGGGTTTTCAAAATCATGGAGTTGAAAAGGAAGGGGTTTTTGGGTATTCGAAACTATGGGGGTTTTGTTTGGCAATTTGGCAAAGTTGTAGGGTTTTTTTGGCAATTTCCACTTTATTTTATGTATTTATTTGTTTGATATTTAAATTTGGAGTTAAGTAGAGATATTTATAATACAAAGTGAGGATTTGAAATAAGAAGAGATAGAAATTAAGTATGGAATTAATTATCAATTGATGTGATTGGAGGGAGAGGCTGCGGTGTTCAAATTGGAAAGTGGGGGAGTGTGAATAGCACTAGACATTGGGATTGGATGGGAAGCAGCTGAGTGGGCTTTGTCTCACCTCATTGAGCATGTCCTACCAGTCAGGCTGGACTCTTCTATTATGGCTCAGTAATGGTTTCCTTATATTTGATTGCTTTGGGAGACACAATTATATCCTCTACAGAGACTTTCATCTTAAATGATATGTGTATGTGTGTGTGTTTTTATATATATATATATATATATATATATTGAAGCCGTTTACGTCTAATGTCCTTTGTTTTTATTGTTACTATTTTAAACAGATGTACTCCATCAAAATAAATTATTAGTTATATATCATAATTGTCATCATCCATTAGGAAATAAAACTTTGATGGAGAAGACAACGAAAGATAATTAAATCAAATTAATATATGTAAATAATGGATATATATTTAATAAATGTATTGCACCAATATTTGTAGATACTAAGAATGATTAATGTCTTGACTTTTCAGCTTCCAAAATACATGCAAATAAAAACAGTATTATGATGTGAAGGGGGATCTTCCACATCCCTTTAAAAATACAGGAAAAGGATTGGAAGAAGAAAGCTATAAAGATTTTAAAAAACTGGACTTGTTTTCTAAGAAAGGACCTGCAAGTATTTGTAGGAATGCATTACTTCTGTCTCTGGCTTTTCATGCTTCTTTTGATTTTTGTATATAATTAGGTGGCACTTAGGCATATACTTATCCCAATCCAGGCACCTAAGTGGGAACTATATATCCCTTCAATAAGTCTATTCATGATAGCTATTGCAGCAAGGTAAGCATAAAATATTTTTGATGACATGAGCTTCTTTAATGTCTCTCATGTTAAGATGTCAGTGCTTCTGCTATTTTATTAAAGTGGTGTTCCAAGTAAGCAATGGAGAGGAATCAATGGACATTGCCATGTCTCTGGAAAGAACCATGCATGGGTGAGTAGATGGGTACTTATTGATTGATTGTTGGAACAATAGAATTGTTTATTATGGCCTTTAAAATAATGTTCACTGTTGTGGTGTATAGCATGGAGCTGAGCTCATTGTAGTTGTCATTTATGAATTTAATAAATGAGAAAAATTGTATCAAGATCTCAATTAGTGGAGAACTTGGAAACAGCCAAAAGAAATGATTCCAAGTCCTTGCAGAAATTTATAAATCGAATTAATTAAGAGTTTATCTTTTCATGCATAATGAGTAGAACATTTATTGCATTAAAACTATTCCCTCCATCTTTCATGCACATTTATCTGAATTTTCCTATTTTATCTATTTCTCATGTTTCATCCACTAGTTCTCTCCCCTTTGTCACTCTAATCAATTTTTACTCCAATCTTCTTTGTTAAATACATGCTATTTTTACACACATTAATTTTTTTTTTAAGGAATAAAAGAAAGCATGAGTTTGTAAAACACTATCAAAATCAATTTTAGATGAAAGCCTAATTTATTTTATTAATTTATTTATTTAAAAGTTGCATTTGCTATAACAGTGATGAGAATAATGCATTTAAACAGATTTATAGGGTTAAATTTGTAAATTTAACTCTTAAAAGCATTACGTGAACAGATAATTTTGGAAACAAAAAAAAGTTTAAAATAAAGTGATATAGAGGGAATATTAAATAATGTTCTCTCCTTTTTATCCATTTTAATGGTGTAATTTATTTATTTATTTTTTTTTTACAAAAATAACAATTATGTATTTTTTCGCCCTCATTAAATAGATTGGAGAACAACCACCTGCTTCTTCTCATTAAACTTTCAATCTATTTCAATAAATGATAAGTACACCATCTGTTCAGGGGCTATATTACAATAATTATATACCAAAATAAGTGATCTTTTCGATTAATTAGAAATCCTGAAAGTACAATGCGATATCTTGCGTGATACTTTTTCTAGCATAGGATTATATTTAAATTTTTCTTTTTAATTTTATAATAGTTTTTTTATATGAAATTTTACATTTACTAACCTACAAATTTTTAAATTAATTTGATATCCTATCTAAAATTTTACGATGGTTTTTATATAATATTTTTACGTTTTAGTTCTTATAATTTTTAAATTAAAAATTTTTTCTCACAACCCTATTTCCGATTGTCGTAGTAATCTGGAATTGTCCAACGCAGTCTCAGCCGAGTAGTGATTCGTAATATGTGATTATCGTAATCTTTTTATAATATATATTATCGTTTCATCAGTTTAGAGTATGATATCGAACTTTTATTACAAATGATATATGTTAGAAAGAATTTAAATTAAAAAAATATATATATATAAGGACTTAAGCGTAAAATATATATTAAAAACACATTATAAATTTTAAATAGTGATATGATTTAATTTAAAAATTATAAGGACTAAAATGTAAAATATTATATAAAAAAATCTAAAATTTAAATAGAGTTGTGAAAAAAAATTAATTTAAAGAATTTGTAAAGTTATAAATGTAAAATTTCATATAAAAAACTATTATAAAATTAAAAAGAAAATTTAAATATAACCAATGTGCAAAAAATACCATGCAAGTACACTGCATGATACTTTTTGCGCATTTTGATAATTAATTTAAAAAATACTTATTTTAATATATAATTAAAAAAATGCAATATTTAAAAAAAATAGCCTCTGTTCAGCTTGAAAGAAAACTCATTGGATGCACAGATCAGACTATAATTAGACAACCAGGACAAGACCTACCATCCATTCCTTCATGAACAGTAGTGAACAACTTCAAGAACTGACTTCACAACTATTTCAACCATAAAGAACTAGTTCAGACTTCAGAGCACAACAACCAATTCCAACCCATTAAACTGTCAATCTATTTCCATAAAAGTTGATAAGTACAGCCTTCATATATACTGAAAAAAACACATAATTAGATATACAGCACAGACTTAAATTTGACCACCAGAACAAACCTTCCATCCACCCCTTCATGTACAGTGTGCAACCTTGAACAACCAACTTCATAACCAGCTTTTATGATTTACTGCCACTTATTATCATTATTGACTTATATAGAATTTGTCTCATCATTCCATCATGCAAGAACCTACAAATTGGAAATTTCAAAGAAAAGGAGATGGTGAGTCTTTGAATATATTAACATATGTAGATGTGAAAAGAGATGGTGAACTTACATGAGTTATAGATTAGCAACTTGAGCTTTTTTAATTCAGTTCTCATCATAGGATACATGGAAATCAGTGGTGCATCCCAGTGCTTCTGGGTCCTCAGCACCACAACAATCATAAAATTTAGCAGCATATGGAGGATCATTGGGACCAAGTTCATAATACCTACAAATTTTTAAAAAGAATGAAATGCAGATTAACCAATAGAGCACATTCAGTTTTAACTAATATGGTTGTGCAAAACAGTACAAACATCACTAGAAGTTGGTTATATTGCTGTAATGAAAGATGAGCAAATTAAGGTCAAAGCACATAATAAATTGATAAGGGATATAGTCATATAGGCAATATGGTAAATGTAAACCCTATAGATTGAATCAGATTTAAGTTGTTCATTCAATAGGAACACATCACAGCACTGAAAAATCTCCACCACCCTATATATGGAAAGGACTGAATCACGACCATTGCAATAGCTAAACAGTTAAGGTAGTTGACTCTTATGTGAAAAATCGAGGTTTGACTTTCTTTTGATACATGGTTGTAGCGTAGATATGGTGCATGCAGTGATTTATCACGTTATATATATATATATAACAATATGTTTTCTGGGAATATCCCCAGAAAATGAATCTAGAGACATCCCACCCATTTAATGGCTGCTTTTTCATTACTAATCCCGGAGGTGGGGCCGGAGTTATATTTATAATAAAAACAACTATAGATATATAGATAAAAGGTTTATCATACACTAGTAGGATAAATTTTAGGTATGAGAACTTATTTATCCTGATAAAAATGTAGTCCTGTTATTGATCCCAAGTACTGCATATAATTGAAATCATAAGAAGTTATCAAGAAAGGAAATCAAAGAATTCCAATCAATCTATTTTTCAGGTACTGCAAATAATATTAAATAAACTAAAAACAAACAGATTTGAAATTCAATAGTAAAATGCCTTCAGATCATCAAAACAATGATTTTGACCTTCAAATTCCAAACTTTAAGAGATGCCGGAAAAACAGAAATCTAATTATTATCAATAAGAACATACATACAAACTCAATCAAAGAGTAAATATGTTAAATTGTTAGGAAATTAAATTGAGAGGCATCATGAAGATTGAAGAAGGAACATAGAAAAAGAGACCTTTTCTGATCGTCGTGTCGTCGGCAAACGAAGAAGGAAGGGTGGAAACGGCAAGATGAAGATGTATTCGAGGACGGATCGAAGCTTTCTTTGCATCGCTTGCATATGATTCCATGAACTCCTCGTTCTCCTCTCGCTTCCCCCTTCGCCTCCATCACTGCCTCCTCTCTCTCTCTCTCTCTCTCTCTCTCCACCAAAAGTCGGATTCAAATAAGAAGCCATTAGGATCCGATAACCAATCAACTCTACTGTTCGGATTCGGATCCTAAATCGAAGCCAGTTTAATTATGGAAGGTTATGGACCCGAATTCGCTATATATTTTGCCAAAAAATATGATAAATGGTTGAAAAAGCTCTTTTGGGAATATGAGTGTTTCATGATTAAGATATATATTTTGAGAAAATAAGAACAAAAAATAATTCAGTGAAGTAAGTTTTTAAATTAAAGAACTCTAAATTGTAGCATCAGACATCAAAAATGTTAGCATTGAGTTAGATAATCCAAGACAGTTGGATTAATTTATGGTTTGCCAATTAGAAAACTACAAAAACTGGTGGCTCTCACCAGGGTGAAACACACTTAAAAAGAAAAGAAGTAACAAGCGGAAATACAAAATAAAGGAAAGAAAAACATTTAAAGTTTTGGTGAAATCAAGCGTTTGGTCTCTGCACCGACTCAAACCCAGTCTCGAAAGTAGACAATTACTTTCTATTTGGCTCTTGAATCATATTGCCGGTATTGAATGAAACTCTAACGCTCATAAAATCCAGAGAGTGCTTAATCTTTTGAAAAGCTTCAGTTGAAAAGTGTTGTGCTGATGGATCAGTGATTGATGAAAGCCAAGAAAACAATATATTAACAATTTAAAAATAATCAAATTAAAAAAGTAAAATAATTAAATTACAGATTCGATTATATATATATATATATTAATAAAAATAGATAAATCATAAATTTATTGAAAAAAACAACAAACGAAACTCAGTTCTAGACAGATATTTGAGATTATGGCTAGTAAAATTATAAATCAGAATAAAATTATAAAATTATTTATTTATTTTTAATGAATAGTAAAAAGGCTTTAATAATAATAATAATTTTTTAAATTTTAATTTTAAGTATATTTATTTAAAATGTGTACCGTGGTGGAAGTATCGTAGATTAGTACAGATGGTGAGGAGCCTGATATTACATCAGTTTCTAATGTTTAATGAATGAATCTATCAATTAACAGTTGAATGAAGAATCAAAATTCACATAATATAATGATCATAAACTGGAGATGTGATCTGAGCCAATATCTGAGCAAATTTGGGAGCTCTCAAGATTCAATGCAAAAGACTCTGCTAGTCTTCCGGCATCTTGAACTCGAAGACGAGTTCCTTGCTGTGCAACGACAACTGATGCTACTCTAGAGGCCAACATTCCCATGCCTTTCAAATCCGAAGCTCCCCTAAGGATTCCGTAAAGAATGCCTGAAGCATAAGTGTCGCCAGCTCCACAAGTATCGATGGGCACGCAGGGAGATGGGGGGATGTATATAGCTTCGCCTTTAACACCAATGTAAGAACCACGTGGGCCGTCGGTAACTGAAACAAGAGGAACAAAGTGACTCAAGTACCGTGTAGCTAAGATGGCACTGTCATTTGAGTTCAAGTTGCAAAAGGCTCTTGCTTCATTACTGTTGGCAAACACAATATCAGCATAATTCCTTATAATTTCCCTGTTTAAGAAGATTGTAGACAAAGCAATTAGATAAAAGTATATCTCAGTTTTGTAAAGTACTGGGATCTAATATGCACTAAAGAAAGATAGAGGCATGACGAGGATAATGGGAAAAAAGAGTTCTATTGCGCAAGCCTACTGCAAGAATCAACCCTATGCTATTTTCATGCACAAAACCTCACTTGTGAGTCAAATTGACTACTTAGATGTTATGAGACAATACAAAGATACGTACAAAATTGATGTTTAGAGACATACCAGAAATGATCATAACATCTCTCGATACATGACACATCAGATGCTGTAACAGCAATAAGTGCACCATTCTTGTGTGCGTCTTCACAAGCTTTCATTATAGTTTTGATTGTATGAGGAAGTTCAAATAAATACCCTTCTATGACAAGCAAGTTTGTTTTTGAGATTATGCTTGCTAGGTATGGATCATAGTCAACTGTAGATGAAGTGCCCTGAAAATTTTCAATGTAGAAAGCTGAATCCAATTAAAAAAAAATTCAACTATAAAATATAATATATATGAATATAATGAAACATGAAAGCCTAAAACAAGTGTCTGTTAAATAAGAACCTTCAATAACAGGGGGTAAAAATCCTATCAATAAGAGATACTTAACCAGGCAAGCAATGAAATTTGTAGCTTAAAATTAACCTACAGTAGCTTACAATATTGAAATTACAGCATTACACCGTATACAATATGTGGTCCATTTTATACAATATCACATGCTAAAATAGTAACATGCGACTCAATAAGAGTTATCTTTTTTGGTAAGCATTATAATGATATCTTCACTACTTATTTTGACAATGAAGTTACTTTCAAATCCTCTTCACAACTTAGGTAAATCTTAAATCAGGATCCCTTTTTACTAGAAGCAATTCCCAAATTTCAATGTACAGAGGGGAATGCTCTCAGCTAATAGCTCATTGGCACTTGGCATAAATCATTACCCAATTTGTTGTATTGGAACTTTGGCATGAATCTTAATCCAATTTGTCCTATTGGAGCTTGCTAACAATAGCTGCCACGGAGACACCTCTCAAAAATCCAGACACATGGATAGTTTTCAGTGGTTCTATATACTCTCCAATGCCTATCATGATTGTCTCTTTTTCTCTATCCCAAGTGCATGATCTCAGGGCATATCTGATTGCAGCCAATTTCACGGTAAATATGCCTTCTAAGGGTTTGGATGACAACCGCAGGGGTAGTGGATTAGGCGTAACTGTCAACCATATCCAACTAGTTCAATTTCTACTCTCATGTGTAAAGAAGTGTGAATAGTGGAGGAGTATACATGTGAAATCATGATGCATAATAGAGAAAATTTTAGTGCTAAAGACTTAGACAAGTTAATAAACAAAAGAATTAAAAGGATTTAAAAGCTAATACTCATAGAGGACCATTCCTAACCTGGTATGCGAGCATAGTACGCTGTGCATCTGGAGTGGTGAGAACAATAACTGTTCCAGTTGTACCATCCTTGACAGGCTTGGATAGAAAGTTAACATTAGCCCGCCGAAGCTTTGCACGATAGAAGCCACCAAGGGGATCACTACCCACACTGCCTGCCATCGCAACATTCAAATCAGGACCACCCACTGATCGGCCACCAAGTCTAGCCAAAGCAACCAATGTATTGGAAAGAGACCCTCCAGCAGCTGCCTTATAACTGCAACCATCCATTGCACGCAAAACTCTACCTCTCTCTTCATGATTAACCACCTTCCTAGTGCCTTTCTCTATTCCCACTCTCATTAGAAACTCATCATCCACCATGCCAGAGAAATCTACCTAGAATGACCAAGAACTACAAGGATGAGTAACATCTAGCATCATTGCTTGTTTTCGTAATCAGTACTTCATTTCCATTAATTATACAAAACAAAAAGGTCCATGAGCTCTTTCACTTAATGTGTCTCTACTATTATGGACAGGGAGAGCACCAATCAATTTCACTAATCAAAAGAAAGAAACATAGCTATTCAGTTTTCATGAAATTCAAAACTAAAGGGAGCATAGATTTTGAAATTTTCACGAAATTAGAACTGCGAGTGCGTATTTCGCAGCTAAACTAAAGCAATAGAGCATAAGAAAGTTGATAGCTTTTCACATAATAACTAAACACAGAAGCACAAAACCACTCAAAATCAAGGAAAAATCGCAGAAACGAAAAGAGAAAACAAAAGAAACGAATACCATAGCTTGTCCAAGACCCAAAACATCCCATCTCTCAGGGGCCACCGAAGCCATCAACACATCCACTGACTCCTCATCCTCCTCCTCCTCCTCCCCTTCGATCTCGCTTACCAAACCACCGGGGGCATCATCACCTTCTCCAAGAGAACCCAAAACGCGAAATCCCCCAAACCTCCATCTCCTCGAAAACCCACGACACCCCCTCAATCGATAAAACCCAACATTTCTACGCCCAAAACGAAAACTAAAACAGGATACCAAAGCGAATTGGCGAGAAGAACGGGGAAGACAACGGCAAAGCGCGCGCGGCGCGGAGAGGATAAGGAGCGAGGGCCATGACCGTCGCCCGTTTCAAGGAGCAAGACACATCTCCATTAATGGAGGCGTGGAGCACCATTCGTGGACCATTGATCATCACTAAACAGTGATTTTCCCAATCTACCCTTGTTTTTACCGACTAAAACGACTTTTCTTTGATTTTTCTTCTAAATTTCTCCATTCCTTCTTAAGATTCTCGCTATGTCAAGACAGCTGATCTGAACCCTTGAAATTCCCATTTTGATCATGACCGTTAAAGTGCCTAAAGATTCAATCCATGTTGCAATCTCAAGGCTCATTATCTTTCATTCTTTCCTACCCATTTCGTTCGCTAGCCAATGGCCACCCGCCTTCGCCGCCGTACGACCCGCCACGTCATCTCTCCCAACTCTTGGGCCCACACTCCGTGACCAATAGAAAGAAAGAACGAGAGAGTGAGAGAGAGAGAGCTCAGCACCAAGTTGGATAGATGCGAAGTCGTTATCGGCGAGCCGGAACACTAGAACGCCGGCGATGGCTTCATCACCCGAGAGCTATGCCCCATCGCCTACTCCATCGGCAAACCTTGGCTCGTTTCCGATGCTTGTTCCCGTCCTCATTCTCTTCATCTTTGTTGTCGGTTTCTTCTCCATTTATCTCCTTCACAACTTGCTTTACATCTTCCTCGCTTCACGACGCCCACGAGGAGTACCCGTCCAACGTCCACCGGTGCGTGGTCTGGACCGGGAGATTCTGGAAACATTCCCGACGTTCGAGTTCAAGGAGGTGAGCGCGACCGGTGCATGCGAAGCGGAGTGTGCGGTGTGCCTGGCCGAATTCCACGGCGGAGACGCCGTGCGAATGCTGTCGGTGTGCTACCATGTGTTCCATCGGGAATGCATTGATGAGTGGCTGGAGAAGCATACTACGTGTCCCGTTTGTAGGTCGGATCTAGAGAAGCCGCCGGTGCCGGAGACTGAGATGGTGGTGGTGGAGACCCCCGAAAGCCACGTTGTCGTCGTCGAGGGAGATGGTGATGGTGATGGTGATGGTGTGGAGGATCTTGGAGAACTGGGCTTGAAGGAGGAGCCCGGTGTGGTGGACCCCAAAGGTGATGACGCCGACGGTGATGATGAGGAGAATAGGTTAAGATTAACTGTGACTGCGGAAGAGCAGATGAGCTCTTTGTAGGCTTCGTTGCCCTTTTAATTTTTTTTTGGGTTATTTTTTTCTTTCAGCGAAGACATAGGTGAGGAGGCGTAGGATTTATTTTAGAGGCTGTAAAAATAAATTTATTTTCTATATTATATATATATATACATTAGAAAAACTACAGATTTATTTGAAGTCATGATTTGTAGTACATGGAAACAATGAAGCAACCACCAAAATGGATCAAGAGAAAAATAGTTTAGAACTTTGAACTTACATTCAAATATAAGTGGAAAATATGAACATTCCCTTGTATTAAAGCATCTTGGAACCTTTAATCCACAGGCAGTGGATCAAATGTAAGTGGTTGCAGTGCAACGGTGAACCCAACCTCTTATGTCTAATTCATGGTTTACGTACATATCTGATTATGCTACCAGATATAGTTGAATACTTATTTGGAAGTCCCACCATTATTTTTGGTGATAAAAGCCTTGTAGGAGCTCATGAATTTTGCTGAGAACTCTGTAAATCAAGATCATACAGTCCATGTAGGAAGAAAGATGATTAAAAAGATAAATCTGTCAATATAGTGTTTGATCAATTTACCTTCGATCCTCATGAAATGTTGAACGTTTTTCTTTCGATCGTGAAGCCTCTTTCCAGATTCTTCATTTGATTCGCGAGTGAACCCTACTGTCTTCTCTTCATTCAAGATTCGCCCATTCTTATCCCACTAAAACCATGGGAAAGAATGATAACATATTTGGACTTCGAGAAAAAAAGTTTGATCAGATTAACATAGAACTGAAATTTCTTAACTCACAATGTTATATTCTTGATACAAGGCATCAACTTTGAGTTGGAAATGTTCATCAACATGTTGCTTCAGCTCTGACACAAGAGTCTGTTAATGGAAAGCAACAGTAAGTAAAATGACAGATCTGTCTTGCAATCTGTATTTGATGATTCAATGGAATTAAGGAAAGGGTAACTTGCATTGAAAATGAAGGCTGGTGATACATCATGCTCAATAAGATTCTTAAGCTTCCCACGGATAATATATAACCTGTGATACACAAGGCCAAGTTATATTAATCCTAAGCTGTTTGTCAAAGAAAGGAATAATCAATATCTAAGGTCCAATATTTTATAATTGTACATGATTTACAGTGAAATCAAAAGCCGATGTATTTTAGTAATGCTACTCACTGCTTGGGACTTTGCTCTTCGATAATATTTTTAGCTATGTTTGCAATATCTGCTTCCCACCCGGTTAAGATTTCATGGGCTTCTCCCAACTGAAAGCTGCAAATGAAGTAGCATGTATGCATGCATTATTTAAATAAATTTACTCATAAGGAATGTGATAAATAGGGGCTGAA
This sequence comes from Dioscorea cayenensis subsp. rotundata, assembly GCF_009730915.1. Lineage (NCBI taxonomy): Eukaryota > Viridiplantae > Streptophyta > Magnoliopsida > Dioscoreales > Dioscoreaceae > Dioscorea > Dioscorea cayenensis. Next base: position 1,560,518 of record NC_052474.1, on the reverse strand, counting down.
TTTAGAGGGCAAGACATGTAATTATCACGTGAAGAAAACGGTTGAAGATATATATCAATGGTGATGAATACGCCTTAAATGACTGAGAAGTGTCCATGGTAATCTAAGATAATGTAGACTTCAAAATTATGTGCCTAATTTATTTGATAAATTACTATTTGTATGCCACTTGTTTGGGGTAATTCTTCTTTAAATAATCAACACTCTAATAGAACACAAAAAAAAGTGGTCTCTCTAAGGCATTGATGAATTTTTCAAAATATTTCTTTTACTTCGTTTAGTTCTTTGACAAACTAAGATCCAACCATTCACAAATTTTAAAGAACCAGTATCATTGGATGCTGACCAATAGAATCAAGTAAACAGTAATCAACACAAACTAGAATATTCATTCGACATATGTTCAATACCAAAGGCAATAACTCATTACTCATTGAAGACTAGAAGTTCAGTAAACAAGGTACGTACTAAGATTTCCAGGAGGCCTCAAATGAACGAATTGCTTGACGTAAATTATGCTTTGAGTTTTCAGCAATTCTTTCAGCTAAATGACGAGTTAATCCCACGCCTTCTTGATCAGCAATAAACTCAAGAACTTCCACAATCTAAATGGACAAGCACTTTGTTAAAATATATTTCTAAACTATGGTATCCGCACTGGTTCTTTAGAATGAGAAAGTAGATTTATATTGATCACCTCTTTGTCTGAAGGTGGTTTGAGGTTAATTATTTTGCACAGATGCTTGATTGGTGGTTGAAGCTTGGAAGCATCAGAGCAGCAGAAGAAAAGCTTGTTACAACCCTTTGTACTTATCCATGAGCCACCGGACATAGTGTTGTGCGTCATTTGAAATTTTGTCAGCCTCATGAAGAACAATTGCTGTAGAAAGTGGTAAAATATTTGGAGTTGCAAAATAGCATAAATTTATTTTAGCTTTAAAAATCCGTTTGGTCTCTATATATAAGTCATCCCCAACATGAAATATCTGACCTCAAAAAAGCAAACTAAGTATGAGAGGCACTACCCATCGGAAACTCCATTCTCTTCTTTCGATATACTAGCCACATACCTTTGCAGTTTGTCTGATCACATTGAACAGCCTGCTCTGATGGAATATGGAATTCATTTATCAAAGTCATTATAACATGCTGCTCATAACCACGTGACTCAGATAAATTAACTTCAATGTGCTGGGAAGATCGCCTGACATTCAAATCTATGCTCCCAGCATCAGCATGTTCTCCCTGTATATGAATAAAAGAAGATATAAAATCAGAAACTTCCGTTCCACTGTATGCTTTGTTATCCTCTTGGTGCAAGGGATTTCTTCATGGGAAAGACATAAAAGTGGACAGTAAGAAAATACCTTAAGCTCTATTCTTTTCAACTCATTTTTCATCTGTAGAAGAAATAACCATCAAAAGGTTATAAACAACAAAAATGGTGTGAAGAAACTTATACGGTCACCTAGACACCATTCATTCATACCTTCATCTTTTTAGGTCCAAATGCATCTCTCAAGAATGCCAACACCATTGTTTTCTTGCCAACCCCTGGTGGACCTTCAAATATGAAATGACTGCACTCGTGTGTCTTTATCTAAGAAAATCAGCACACAAAGAGGAATTAGTGGCATTATGTCTCTTGGTTACCAAAACCAAGAAATTTTCTTAGAATTAACTTCACCAAATTTGCATCCATAGATCTTATGAAAAGATTTTATGGCCATTAAAAAAAATATCAAGGTGAACTCACAGGTATCATTTAAATTTAATACGCCACTGATACTATAATTTTGGCCTTACTAGTTGATCCTCACAAAATTACAAAACAATACACGCAAGACATATCCAATGCCCTGAGTCAATTTTTAATAATTTGTGAATGGAGACAAGGGTACATGTACAACAAATTTAGGCAATTCAAGCATCTTCCTTTATATCCAATTTCAGTATTCTCTTCCCTAACTACGGCATTAATATTTCACGAATCAGAATCAAATCATAAAACTTGCAACACAAGACTATGAATAGATAGATATCAATAACTTGGGACTAAAAATAGGTATTATCAGAAACTATAAATTCTACTTTTGATTTTTCAAAAACATAGATTTTTCACAAAATTAGATATGACAAAAAGAAAGAAAAAATTGGATTCCAATAATAGCATACCATCCGTTGAAGTTCCTCTGCTCGGTCACGGTTGCAGATGAACCCTGCCAAAGTCCTGGGACGGTACTTGTAAGCCCATACGAACTCAATCTCCTTGGGCGGTGACGGTCTCTTGAGCTTCTCTTCGCTGGCTGTGATGGTGCCATCAGTGGCCACGATCTCAGTCTTCGGATCTCTCTCCCTCAAGGACTTCGCATCAGGCTGGACAACGGGGCTAATGGTCCTCCCGCTCAGACCACTCTCCTCCAAACCAAGCGGCAACAATCCAGGATCGCTAGGCGACGCCCTATCCTCACTGAGAGAGAAAAAGGAAGCGGCACCCAAGAGACGGAGTTTCCTGGAGATGTCGGAGCTGGCAAGGCTCTCTCGGCCAGGGCTAAGGCCGTGGCTCGGAAGGTAGTTAGGGCTGGAGGCAGGTAGAAAGGTGGAGTTTTTACGGCGTTCGTTATCCCTAAGTTGGATCTCCGTCAATCCAGAAGCGGAATCGGACGAAGCGGGCAAGGACTGGGCGCTCGACGGAGGGGCACAGAGGATTGCAGACTCGGACGAGGAGCGGCGGAAGGCGCCACTGTCAGGGCTCGCCATTGATGGAGGAGAAGGGCTTCGAGAAGGAGAGGCATGGCGACGAGGGTTTTAGGGTCTGGGATGCAGATGCTATCGAGGCGGATGAGCGATTTCAACAAGACGAAAAGTAAACATAAACCTGAGAAGGGGACATGAGAGATCCTTCGCCGCTTAAACGAACGGTCCAAAGACTAAATGATAGTTGTGCGATGATCTCGAGGCAATCACTCTAAGATGTTAGTTAAGTTGAAATGGATAATTAGATGTCTGATGATCTCGAGACAATCACTTTAAGATGTTAGTTAAGCTGACATGGATAATTAGATTGAAAAGATTAATGTAGGGTCGAGTGTCACACCCAGTGATGTTTCGCCACATTTTATCATTTATCTTGGATGCTAGCTCATTCAAATCGAAGTCTTTTTCAAACTTAGATAGGATGGAATTATATATAAATAGATGTAGATATTTGTTAAGTAGATACCCACTAAAAAAACGAATATAGACACCAATAAGATGTGGAAGCAGTGTAATTGGGGAACCATTTGCTATATTAATCATACCCAGTTGTTTTCAATCACTTACAAACAATATTAAATTGAATGTAAAAAACTACAAGCAGCTGTCCAATATTAAAAGAAGGAAATGCAATATAAGACGGAAAGAACAAAGTTTAAATCTCCAATTCAACATCAATATATTATATATGTATATACATACAAAAGAAACACTGCAAGCTGAACCTTTTTCGAGTAATGATATATCAAGCGAATATATTGCCCGAATTTATTACACGAATGAGTTGGCATCCACACTACCCTTCTCTATCTCTCCTAGTCACCAATTAAAAAAAAAAAAAGAATCCATGCCCTTATTTCTCTTATCCTCTTCGTCTTCACAAGGCCGCCGCACATCCCACAGCACAGAACATCGTCGCCCCCCGCCACATCGTCGCCCCCCCGCCGACGAACTCTTCATACGAAGATCTTAGAGAGGAATGAGTCTTCGATATAGGGGATAGGATCCATCTGCTCTTTTCTTTCTCTCTTCATTGAAACTCCAATCCTCCCATCCCTCTTCGTCTTCCCGCGGCTACCTCACGTCGCCGCTTTCGCCACCGACGCCGAAGAACTCTTCGCATGCCCTAATTCCTCTCATCCCTCCTCATCTTCACGAAGTTGCCTCACATTCCACGCCACTGAACTTCGTCGCCGCTACGGACTTCACCAGTTGGCAGCAAATAAACCGGTTGCCCGCCTAAGATCATAGATTCATGAATTTTTGTAAATTTCTGAATTTTGTTTTGTAACTAAAAATTGTTGGGATTTTGAAAATCATGATTGCCAATTGGATCGAGTTGTTATTAGCTTCAAATTAAAGCTTAATGCAATGGTAAATAATTATAGATCGAGTTTGTTTGCGGGCAATGGGTTTGTTGGCGTCGGTGGCTGGGGCGTGCGAAGAGATTTCGTGGAACTTGAGGCGCCATGGAAGACGAAGGAGAATGAGAGAAATTAGGGCATTGTTTTTTTTTTTTTTAAAATGATGACTAGGAGAGATAAAAGAAGGGTGGTGTGATGCCAACTCATTCGTGTAAACAAATTCGGACAACCTGTTCGTTTGATATAGCATTACTCTTTTTTCACATGTTGAACGCACCAAGAAGGGCAGCTATTATTAGCACAACACGAAAAAGCTAGGACTGGCCACAAACGAAGCAAATGAGCAGTTTATTGGCGAAAGGACTTCTTCTTCTTGGCATTAGTAGTATCCTTGACATTTTCATTGTCATTCCAGAACACTTTCAAGGAGTCCTTTGAGTATTGAGCTCCTTGGGCCACTGTCATGTTCTCCACCAGTTTGTTTGGATATATATCTTTTTTGTGATCACCGTTGAGTGTGGCTGCTAATTGAACCAATTCCTTCTGGAAATCAGATAAGTTTGCCTCCTCGGCAGCATCAGTCTTTCGCATTTTCTCCGGCACCGGCAGTGTCACTGAATAAGAGAAACAACTGTTGATTAGATGAGCTCAGTCTAACTAAAAACTTGTGACTAATTTTTCAAACCTGGGCAATCAGTTCTTGGCGTGGTACGAGTGATAACAGTCTCAAAAGTACCAGCCCAAGCATCACGCTTTGTCAAGAAGCTTTTAAGATTGAAGATCTTCTTCACAGTGGCAGGGATGGAGGAATGCTCAAACTCTGAATTTGAATATGGCCCAGAAGGTCTGTGAAGCACTGCAATGACATGCAAGAATGAAAATTTTAAAAAAATTTAGACTCTAATTAATTAGCCAGGAAAATTATATATATGATGAGTTAATACCAGTGCCAGGTTCAATCCAGGGAGAGATCAAGATGGTGGGAACTCTAACACCAAGACGATCAAACTTGAAGAAGAATGGCTCTGGGCCGACAATGTCGTCCGGCGAAGGGACACCGACGGGCGTAGGGATGTGATCGTAAAAGCCACCATGCTCATCATAAGTGATAACAAAGAGGATCTCATTCCACTGAGGACTGGACCTGAGAGCCTCATAGACCTCTTTAGACGAACTTCTGGCCTTCAGAGACATCATGGGAAGGGTGATCATCGTTTCCAGGCAAGATCTTGAGATCAAAATAGCGTTGTTCTACAACCACGTAGTTTGGCAGCTTGCCTTCTTTGCAATGGCGCTTAAAATCAAGATCAAATTGGTGGAAGTTGCCTATGTATTTCAGCTGCCTCAAGTTTCTGTTAACATGAAGTAGAACTCTTATTCAATATAATTATTATAAAAAAAATCCAAAATTTGAAATTTAATGGATTAATAAAGGCTACACTTATAAAGTTGACCAACAATTTGATTATCAATTCCTATCAAGATTGTTTCAGCATTGCCATTGTATATACCTTGGTATTTGGTGGTTTAGAGAAGTAACCAGCTTTCACACCCACTATAAACAACCAAAGAAAAAAAAACAGACTTTTGAAAGCTCAGTCTTACCCAACGATAAATAGATCCTTTTCACATTCAATTAGAAAATCTAGTTGAAAAATTCAAATTTTAAGATATTTTTAGTATATTTAGTTATTTATTGATCACAGTACCAATAATATTTGGTCCAAAAATGCCAATAATATTTTTTTTAGTGGAAAAAGTAACTAGGCCATTATAGTTATTAAGCACAAAAGAATATTCCGATAGTTTTATGATTTAAAATCCAGCAGAATTCAAAGGAAAAAGGAATTTTTTAAGTAAAAACGTTTACTTCTGAATAGAACTTAAATAAAATATTTCAAAATTATTTGCCTGATTAAAAAATTATTAAAATGAGCGCGAATATAGTGATATTTAAAGGAAGAATAAAAGAATAATGGACATGGTTCTGAACTGAAATTAGTGGGAATTGACAGCTATAATTTTAATATAAATTTAAGTAAAATTTATTTTTTTTGAAATAAACTTTAAATAAGAATCTCTAAAAACATATGCCCTCATATCATTCCGCCAAATAAAACAATGAGAATAAAGTTGATATTGAAGATAAGAAAACAAAAAAAAAGAAAAGAAAAGAAAAATGTTTGGGTGATTTTATAATTTGAAATCAGGAAGAAATTTTCAGTTATTACCAAAATTTATTTAAAAACAAATTGCATAAATTAAATGAAAATTTCAAAAAAAATCATTTAAAAAGAAAAAAAAATTATAATTTTATGAATTAAAAAAGTTTCCCATGCTTCCCTCGCTCACCGACGCTGATCCCACTAAATCCGAGGCCTCCCAACAAACCCTATCCATGGCGGTGACGAAAAGAAGAAACCCTAGAAAGGGTAAGCTTACCGCACCTGTAAAACAAGGTCGATGGCGGGTATTGGTAGTAGATCCCAAAGGAGAAGCCCTCGTCGTGGAGAGAATCGAAGATGGTCCTCTGAGGAAACCCTTCGATGAGCTTGTTGGTGTCGTTGCTCGTCGCGCCGTGAGATGTCGCCGAGTGGACGAACAGTCTGTTCGGCTGCGTCGACGCTGGCATCGACGCGAACCAGCGATCGCAGACTCCCGAACTCCATCACCAGCTCTTTGTATACCGGAACGGAGTCCGGATCGAAGCCGCTCATCACCGTGGAGGACATTCCGGCCTTCTCTTTCTCCGCTTCCTGGGCGAATCCATTCATGAGAGGCGGGGTCGAGGGCGTGATTGGAGTCTCACCGGCGACGAAGGGGACGCCATAGATCTGCTCGTGGATTGCTTGGATGGAGTGGCCGGGATCGGGGTCGACGTATTGGGAGCCACCGGTGAAGCGGACGACACGAGATGAGCTATCGGAGGCTGAGATGTGATTGAATTCGGTTCCGGTGACGCCGTCGATCTCCGGGTTGAGGGATTTCATCCATCCGAGCATGTGATCGAAGGATCGGTTCTCTTGGACGAGAACGACGATGGTTTTGATCTTTCCGTCTGTCGCCATTTTCGAGTTTGTTTTCATCTCCATCTCGCGCGTTGGGTGTGATTATAAACTACCAAAGGTTACGGTCACCCCCTCGTAATGTTACCATGTTATAGTTGGTTTTAATTTTAAATTATTTTTAAAATTTAAAATATAATATTATTTGTGTATTAGTTCTCCATGCCAATGAGCTCATAACTCCATGGTAAGGCCTCATTAACTTACGATCATCAAAGTAGAGGATTTTATTACCATTAGTTCAAATCCTCCCGAGACAATTAATAGTGGTATAAGATATCTTTAGTGTAGATGTGGGTTTGGACTTATAAATCATTAATAAAATCTAAAGTGATATCTTGTTCTTTATTTAGTTTATTACTATTGTACCAATATAAATATGATCTTCACTAAATATACGTAATACTTTAGCTAGTACATTAAAATACATACCATGGTTTTTTTTTGTCTATTAATAACTATGATGGATCATGCAGGATGTGAAAAAACAGGTTGTGTGATTTGTCCATTTTGTTGATATATATATATATTAGTCTTTGATAAGATTTATTTTGACTAAAAAATGTTTAAATATTCTTTTATAAATATACTGTCTGTTTCTATATAATACTTTTTTACATTATGAATGAACGTGATATATTAGGTGGTCGCTAACACTAAGTTATGATTTGGATAAATTAATATATATATATATATATATATATATATTTAAGGTGTTTGCTACCTTAAGCTACCAGAGGTGACCATATTCCAAAGAGTTGGAGAACACGTTCAATGTGCCACAAAATAAAAATATCTCTCAAGTAAACCAAGTTTTGCCATTTGGGCGGGAAAAATATATGCGAACGTGGTACATGTTGTCACGAAATATAACAAACTAAATTGCAAGGGAAAGCTTCTTACAATGCCATCCAGAAGAAGACACGTGCCGTTTGTCCTGTTTGCGTGTGTATTTGCTCGGCTGTTTGGATTAGAGAGTCCAACAAGAGTGGACATGAAGAGAGATTTTCCTTTCCGACACTCCTAAGACTTTGTTGCTTTTTTTCATTGCCTCAATTGGTTTTCTTGCCTCCATTTTTTATGCTTAATTTTTAGGAAAATTTCCCTTTTTTTTACTGATTTTATTTATATTAGAAAACATGTCTGATGGTTATATAATAATCTCTGCATTTTTGAAGCAGTCCTTTGAGTATCAATTTATCACATCTTGCCAGTCTATTCATGCAGTTTCGTGCAGCTAATCTTAATATTATACATTTCTTGTCAACAACTATGCATGTCTATATTCCGTATGATCACATGAAGTTGACTTGGTTTTGCTGGATATTGGGAACTTGAACACCTGGCCTTTGTTTGTTTATTCATATATTTTCCAATGTTTGATTTACTTGCTTAATTAGTTTCTAGATCTGTTGCTTTGTTGTGTTTCAGTGGTCAAACCTTAGTTTTCCATTTCTTCAAGTTTTTAGAAACTGTAATTTAAATATAAATATACATCTCTGTTGCTTTGTTTTAAATTAAGTACTTAGCTAAACTTATAAAACACACAGTTTATCAATATTATATACATTTATCACTTCATCTTAAAGTAGCAATAACACTACACTAGCTTGTTGTCTTAAAATGAGAATGATAAGGTATAGGGTACAAAGAATTTATACACAAAAGAAGCAAATTCAAACCGGCATGATGAGAAAGCAAATCTCAATGAAAGCAAAGCCAATCCAGTGGCGCATCTTTTTCTAGTACGGAGATCAAAGAGTTCATTGCCAATTTGCTATCACGTACAACTAGTATCAGTGCATGCATGCACAAACACAGGCAAGATGCAGCTGTAAAAAAAGCTCCCAAACTCCATATGCATCAACAGTCTATATGTTCCCCAGTTTTTCAATTTTCCTTTATTATATATAACAACAGTAATATATATATTTCCTTTTTACAAAAAACAATAATAAAAAAAAAGATCATGCAAAACTAATAAAATGTTAAGTCCCCATCAGTCTGATATATCGTCTCTTATATAATTTATTGTGCCTAATATATGATGGTTAATAAAGGTGAACACTAGCTGAACAATGGAGGATGATGCATCCATTCAGAGTCATGAATGTATGGATGTAGATGATGATTACTCTCTTTCTTTCTCTCACTTGTTGATGAGGAGATCGAGATGGTGTCACATGGATTCCCTGACAGCCTGGGCCATGGTCCAAGGACCTGAGGCTCCCACTCATCACCACATATGGGAAACAGGGTCCTATCTTGTCCTATGTTTGTCATATCTTTATCATTTATCTATATTAAACCTTGTGTTCCTCCTCCTTTTCCACATAATAATCCTCTCTTTTTTGTCTTTTTTTTTTTCTTTTCCTTCACACTCTGTTTCTCTCTGTGGCACAACACCAACCCCCTCGGGAACACCTACGTAGGGACCCCTACAGTTTGCATGGGGAAATGGGGAATGCTAGCAATACACAAACAAGGAAGAGCTCAGAGATCTTGTTCCCTTGTGGAAACATTATTATAACAGCTAAAAGCTTCATTAGTCTTCATAGATTAAGCTTGGTAGAATGAGTGAACATGGGTTAACTTACCAGCTCTAGTCCTCCTCACTCATATTGTATCAGTCTTTTCTTTGACAGCATCTATGAATTTGTGTCCCTCTCAGTGCTCTAACTCCATTACAGCATAAAAAGCTCCTCCTTTTTTTTTCCCTTCTTTCTCACGTGCATGTGTAACCTTTTCACTCTCATCCTCTCCTCTATTTCACCACCCCTTAGGACCTCATCCCTTCTAGCTCTCTCATCTCACGCATGGAAAAAAGTTTAGTTTTGGTCTTAAACTCTCTCTAGACTTTTGTGCTAGAAAGCAAGTATGTCACTTGAAGCACTGTCTTCTAATGAGTTCTTTAACCTTCTTATCAATGATGACTCAGTCTCAGCTCCCCTTGCAACCACTAGCCTTCTCTTCAACAGTACTGGTTTGAGTTTGTTAGGCAACTTTAATGGAGACACTGGTAGTGGCAGCAGTGGTGGTGGTAATGGTGGTGGTGGTGGTGGTGGTGCTTCTTTTTCTTCTATGATGATGATGCATGGAGAGTTCTCAACGCCGGTGAACGGTGGTGACGTGAAGCCAGGGCAAAGTAGAAGGAAAAGACGGCGCAGGACAAGGAGCTGCAAGAACAAAGAGGAAGCTGAGAACCAGCGCATGACTCACATCGCCGTTGAGCGGAACCGCCGCCGCCAAATGAACGAGCATCTCTCTGTTCTCCGTTCTCTCATGCCTGAGTCCTACGTCCAAAGGGTAAGCATATATATATATTAGTTTTGTAGGCATGTACTAATATTTAAGATGAACATTATCCTCTTTAACTTTGAAGGTCATATTCAGGGTGATCAAGCTTCAATTGTAGGTGGAGCCATTGATTTTGTGAAAGAGCTTGAGCAACTACTCCAATCACTTGAAGCTCAGAAGAGAACACTAATACAACAACAACAACAACAAGATCATCATCATCATCATCATAACCAAAAAGTTGTTGGAGATCATGATACTGAAGATGTCCCTCCATTTTCTCAGTTCTTTGCATACCCACAGTACATATGGTGCCATTCTGACAGGGAATGCCAGCCGGAGAGTCACCGGGCTCCGGCAATGGCTGATATTGAAGTCACACTCATCGAAACTCATGCAAATCTTCGTATTTTATCTCCGAGACGTCCCCGGCAACTGCTGAAGCTTGTGGTCGGACTTCAAGCTCTTAGCTTAACCATCTTGCATCTCAATGTCACTACTCTGGACTCACTTGTGCTATACTCCCTCAGTACCAAGGTTTGTTCTCATCCATGTCTTTGTTTAGTGTTATCAATGTCAGCTTGTGTCCTTTCCAATGTAAGTATGTTTGTTTTCATACTCAGTTTCATGTGCAGTGTTTAGAGCTTATTCTTCATGACTAATCACTATTTCTTTCTTTAAGTTTCCCAAGAAGTGATGAGTTGTGCGGCCTTATTAAAGTATCCAATCATAAGGACCATGATTTCTTTTAAATCATTTCAATTAAAGTTTTCTATTATTGTTACTGCTCTGCTATTTGTCATTCAACTGTCTATGAATGAAACAATGCCTTGGGAATTCTGAGCAAAAGTTTTAAAACCTTCTTTATGGTCAATCAAAGATTTGACATAAGGTCAATAATGATCATTACTTATTAGTTCTTTTTTTTTTTTTTTAAATGGGTTATTTTTCAAGAAAAATATTTATATTTATAAAGGTTTTGATGGAAATTTGCAGGTGGAGGAGGGATGTAACCTAACCACAGTGGATGAGATTGCAGCAGTAGTGCATCACATGCTGACTCTCATTGAAGCAGAGACTCAGAGTAACAGGCCAGCCCAAGAAAGCCCAGTGCTGTAGCCCGTGATCCCTTTAGACAATCCGCACATGATGTTTCTTATTCTCTTTGTCTTCTTGAACTTTGGTGGGCCTTGTACTTACTGGGCTTATATTCTTATATGGCCCACTATCTTGTTAATAAGTAATAATAAGTAACAACCTTCGCTTGGTTTGAATGTCTAAATCATTACTCATGCAGCATATATCAATATAAAATTAAAAAAAAACATGATAATATACATAATTTGTATACTGATACAAAAGGACAATAATAGAAGAGTGTATACAAAAACGTTAGACAAAGAGAACATGGGAGAAAGAATGTTCTACTTGTCTTTGTTATCTGCCAACCTACAAATGCAAATGCAAATGCAAATGCTGTGTATATAGAGGGACGGCGCATTAGTACTACATTTTTCTTTTTTCCATTATGAAGTATCTTTAAGATTCTTCGATTTGTTCTTCGCTATTGTCCTCTTCTTCAGGTTCACTGCTTCCAGTTTCTTCATTCTTTTGACCGATTCTCAATCGAAGAGGTCTTTCCATTAGTTCCTGCAAGAGGGATACAGCATAGACATATATTAAGATCATTGAATTAATTAATGTCAAGGAAAACTGTTCTTTGTTAAATAAAAAGCCAATCATATTAACATTGACAGTATCTTTTGATTAGAGAATTTCACAATAGGTCAAAAAAAAACAGAAGTCTTATGATCTTATCCTTCTAGAGTTTCACATTCAAGTGTTTGAATCTTGAAGGATTGATTCTCATGTTAATCATGAAGGCCCTCATGAAATACTTCCATAATTAGACACCTACTCATCTCAAACAACCTTCAACATCCATCCCATAGAAAGCCAGCTGTTATAACTGAACTTGCAACAGAAATTCAATCAAAGACTTCATAGTCCAACAAAGATATCCTATGCCACTATGCTCCATGCTTCTTACCATAATCATCATTCAAGTCTCTTACCACCAGTTTAAGCAGATATTAGTTGCAATTTTTGTGAACATACTGATCTGTAAAATAAATAGACAGATTTTCAATTCACTCCATGAATATGTGTGCTTACTTTGACATACCTTGTTGGATCCCATATCCTGATAAACTAGCTAGCATACATGAAGAATTAATGCAAACTATATAGGAAGAAAAACAAAGGTTTTATTTGCGTATATCTGTGTTTACCCTGAAATCACTGTTGTTCTGATTAACTAGTTCATGTGAATGAAGAATTAATGCAAACTATAGAAAAAAAAAAGGGTCAAGATTTATGTATACATGTGATGTGTGTGTATTCTTGAAGTTTAGGAAAATTTGCAACAGGCATGCTACATTATTGTAAAAATAAAATGCCAATGAGCATGAAGTGAAGTTTGTGGCAAGAGACACTTAAAATTTGGAGTTTAAATAGTGGTTTTAATGGAAAAAAAAAAAAAGAAGAAAATCACCTTCCCATCTAATTCTTTCACAGCAGCCTGTGCTTCCTCCATTGTAGCAAAAGAAACAAAACCATATCCAGTAGACTTCCCTGATGGGCTATCAAAAACTACTCTTGCACCCACTGGATTGAACTTCTGGGAAAAGAACTCTTTGAGATTAACAGACCTGACCTTCCAAGCAAGGTTGCCGACATAAACCTTGTACCGAGTTTCTGCTCTGGGAGAGCCGGGTGGAGGAGGAGGAGCAGGTTTTCTAAAGCTCTTTGAGAATTCCACCCTAATTACCCTTCCTGTCAGTTCCTGTTCATTTGAAAATCCAGATAATGAAAAACACAAACACCCAGAAATCTCCACCCTGATAAACAACCTTCCAGTCAATTCCCACTCATTGGAACTAAGAATCACTTCATTCAAAAACACATGGCCATTCAGCAAATGACAACATTAAATCAGTGTTTCTCCTTGCATAAATTTTCAAACTTTCAATGATCACTAACCACTATTCTTAATTTTCATTCAATTCTAAGCATATCAGATAGAGAAATTCATCAATGCTAATTCAAGAGAATGCCTTTCTGAATTGGGGGAAAAAGGGATAAGAGCTCAGCTCACTTACATAAGCATCAAACTTCTGAACAACAGCGCAAGCCTCCTCCCCAGACGCCATGGTGACAAAGGCAAAGCCCCGGCTTTTTCCATTCTTTTGTTTGATGATCTGCCACAAAGAATAACAGCAATCCAAGCAATCAACAAACAATCAAACACCCCTAAAAAGAGAAACAGGCGAACAAACAGGAGTATTAGAACAAAACCTCAACGTCCTTGACGGTGCCGCACTCGCTGAAGAGCTTGACAATGTCAGGGGCGGAGTAGCTCCATGGTATATTAGCTACGTAGAGCTTCCGCCTCTTCTCCAAAATCCCCATCCTCCTCCTCCTCCTCCTCCTGTTCCTCCTTTTTTACATCGTATTTGGCCTCGTTCTCCACCACCGGGATATCTTGCACCGCCGAGCATGGCGAGAAGGGGAGGTTCCTCTGGATTTGGAGACGAATGCGGAGCGGAATGGAGGAGAAGAGAGAGCTGTCACGAATGGAGATGGAAATGCAAGGCTTGAAGGCCAGGGAGAAGGGTTTGGGAGTGAGAGCCGGGGAAGAGAGAACCCATGAAGAGGCTGCCGCCATTGTTGCGCAGCTCCGAAGCGGATGGATGAGCTTGTGATTTTTAAATATTAAATGTTTAAAGTTTTATTCCTCTAAATGCTTAACTGAAATGCCGAAATTGTCCTCGTGGTTGTGGATAAGGATAAGTTCTTCCCTAAATATCTAGGTTGGGCTGGACCGGATTTAGTCCAACAAAGTTCATGGGCTTTTGAGCTATGTTTTTTTCCCTTAATTTATTTTGATCTTATTTGATAAATTTAGGTTTTTTCGGTTTTCCTAAAAATTAGTTATACATTGAAATAAATAAATAAATAAAGGAATGTTTCTCAATGCCAATCTTCACCAGCATGTTATAATTTTTTTAAAAAAATTGATGGATAAATCACTTCAATTAAAAACACAAGAAACAAAACAACAAGACTCACTAAATGTTATAATTATTCTTTTCCCGGTGTATTGGTCTTTATTAATTTTTATTTGTTTGTACTAGTTCATTACTAGTAAATCATAAGGCATATTCATGTCCATCTTTTGTTATCAATGTAGCAAAACAGGGATTTATTTTTTTAAAATTTTTTTTATATAATTAAGAGAATAAAATTTATTCAAACATATTATCATTAACGAATATTTATATTAAAATAAAAATAAAAAAATGAGGTTGATCATGAATGAGAATTAACAAGAAACACGAATGGCCTAGCAATCGATAAGTAGAGTCCCATCAAGATTTTCAAATGAAACAATAACTACCCCACATTAGATCAAATTAGATGCACCAAAAATGCTATTAATAACACCAAAACCTAAAGAACCAATGCATGCTTTTCCACATTACCCACATAGATTATAGATTAAGGAAATTTGGTACTTTAAAATTTTGACATATGTGACAAAAGGAAAAGCATCTTGATGGTTCAATCAAGCATGAAACATGTAATGTAGCAAGACACTCACCTTAATCATGCAAATGTAGTTGAGTTTTAATAATAATAATAATAATAATAATAATAAATAAATAGGGTCCCACTTCCTTCCCACTTGGAAATAATAATACAAAGTATGATCACTTCCCCTATTTTCTCTTGATCTTACACTTGTTTCTTGAATTCATCCAATCAAATTTGGAAAGAGAAAGATGGTGTGACCCCACCAATTAAGACCACTTGGTCTTTGCATAGAGGTCTAGATGAGCATCCGTGCCTTATCATATCTTCCAATCCATTGGTGCACATCAACTTCCACCCACCCACCTCTCCCTCTTCTAATTCTTTCACAAAAGAAATGAGAGAGAAATGGCTTAGCTTAACCACAAACCATGGCCCACACTCCACCACTAATGTATAGAAAGAACAAGCACAATGGACCCTTGTTGCTTTCACATTATTTATACTTATCTCTTTAAGCATGCCTAATCCCTTTAGATATTGCACTAATAAATCCAATATTATTTACTAACTTTTTTTTAATTAATTAACTAATCTAATGTCATTAATCTTGATGACAAATCAGCACCGTCAATTGACCGAGTGATGGACAAGTGGTGTTAATCACATTGACTAAGCACAACCATGACTTTTATTAGTGTTTAATTATCCACCTAATGACATCATGGCTTAGCTTAAGGGGGGCTGAATGAGACCATGCATTTGCAAGTGGCCAAAAAGGTGAGATACACTTGCTCATTATGAAGCACTCAGCACTTGATTTTAATTCAATTTAGGATCTCAATGCTTGCATTTAATTCTCTTGACAGACCTGGCTTTTCTTCAATGAACCTTCTCCATTTTATTTTATATTTATTTTATTTTATTTTTATAGTTATTTAATGAAATATGAGATTATTATATTGTGGTGTTGCGAAAGTGAGCTCATTCCACAACAATCAAAACCAACCAAAAAAAGGAAAAAAGAAAATTATAAAAAAAAAAAAAAAGAAGGGGGAGTTTGATCACTGGTGGAATGGACGGCGGAGACTTAGCCACGATGACACGCATAGATGACTCCATCGCATCAACTTTTCCTAATGAGGGAGGGGCCCACGACACTGACCACATTTGATTTTTCCACTCTTCTCGAAAGCGAGACAACTCAAATCACACCCGTCCATCAACCATCCAACGGCGGTCCTCTTCCGATGTTCAATCAACGAACGAAGAGGTCAAAAAACGAGGGCGGCGACCTATCCCCTGACCCCACCTGTCCCTTCACCCAATTACCTCCCACCACGTAACAACCCCAACCATAAACGCAAGCCTCCACAACAGTTCATCATCTCACCAGAGAAAAAATTAAATTAAATTTTTATATTAAAAAAAAACTACAGAAAACAGAGAGGAAAAGGCTTATTAATTTATTATTATGATCATCATACATTATTATATATAGATATTATATGTCTCTATATATAAAGAGTATTTACATTTTTAACAACAAGACTAAAAGGGTCTAAAAAGAAGCTAAAACTAACACAAAACTAGTAAACCATAACAACAAACAAGGCTTTTAGAGAAAGTCTTAAACTATATATAATATAACTGTGACTGTAACTTGTAACTGTAACTGTAAATGCAGTAACTGTAAAGAAAGCTTCTGGCATCTATCTCTGTTTGTTCAGTCAGCCCTTTGCCTCTATGTATATACAAAGGAAAGCAAACACATCCACAGCCGGCCTCTAAACTCAAAGAAGAAAGAAAGCAAGAAAGAAAGAAGAAGCACTGGAGCTATGAATGCTCTGCATTCCATCATATATCATACTAGTGAAGCTATAACTATATATATATATAGTTATATGTTTGTTTAGAGATTATAAAGAAGCTTAGAACTCCAGAATAAGGCTGCCGAAGGGAGCACGGTGAGGGACTCCTTTCCGGCGTTTAGCACTGCGGTAGCTCATCGGCGGTGGTGTTGATGGAGTGAAAGCGTTGCTCTTTTCACTTGTGCTTGTGTATGATTCTTCTGAGTCTGATGTTGATCCAATGCCATTCTTCTTCTTCTTCTTTTTTGTCCAGTTTTTTGATGTCCCATTGATCTATCATTCATTAAACCAAACACTTTAGCTCAAATACAAAGACCCAAACTTTTATAAACATATATATATATAAAGAAAGTGTTAATTAGATAGTACCTTGCAGCCAAGGGAGCAGAAGCGGAAGGAGTCAAGAAGGCTGCGTTCACAGACCTCACAAGTGTTGGTAACTCCCTTTGCCAGGCCGAGGCTGAGGCCGCTCGTTGAGAAACACAACACGAGCGCTGTTGATGATGTATGTTTGAACTCCAGTGATGTCCAGCACCTTTTGGATTTCAGACACTCTTATAACATCATGATATGATGATCTTCTTATCTGTAAAAACCAAATGAATCTTTTAACTTAAAAAAAAAAAACTTTTTGATCTTTGGTTTTGTAAAATTAATAATAACCTGAATGGCATGATGGTCACGGTGGTAACTGAGACAGAGAGAACAGAGAGCTCCATTCATGCAATCTAAACAGTACATGTTACATTCACTCTTGTGTGAGTCAGCGTGCTGTTTGCATTGCACAAAGAAGCTTGTTCTCAACAGTGGTTTCAACCATGGTGGCCATTTCTCTTCTTCTTCTCCAGGTCCACCACCACCCTATAACAACATATAATATGAAATTAATCAGAAACAGAAACAGAAACAGATACAAAACAAGAAGAGAGTTAAATGATATATATATGTAAAAATAGACAAGTTATTACCATGATTCTTCTATTTTTGAGCTTGAGATCCATGAATGGAGATTCTTGATCAATCGCCAGCTTTTTAGAGCGCTCTGTTTCTTGTTGTTTGAAGTTGTTGTTGTTGTTGTTGTTGTTGTTGTTCTGTTTAATGGTGTGATGAGAGAAAGTGGTGGGATTGGGGAGGATGGATGATATATATTAAAAACACTAGACTAGATGGTGGGGCTGAGTGACGGACGAGTTTGGACGTTCTTATCCGCTCGAAGTCCTCGCCCGAACCACTAGGCTCGAGTTTACCAAGCCTCAGATGCGTTGATTGCAAGGAACCCCCCTCTTTTTCCAATGTGCCTTTTTCTTTATTATTATTATTATTATTATTATTATTATTAAACAAATTTTTTTATACGTCGGGAAAAACAAAATTTAGTAGCATCTCATGATAATTGTTAAGTGACTTATCTAATAATTGTTATTTTATTATTAATCCAGAAAATAAAATAAGTGATGATAATTCTATTTCTGAATTATATTTATAATAAAATAATAACTGTTAAATGATGATCTAACTATTGTTATGAAACGTATGATCTAACTGTTGTTATAAGATGTTTTTAGATTTTTAAATCTAGAGATGTTGAGAACGGGTTTTATTATTATTATTATTATTATTATGTTTTTTATTAATGATCATTTATGTGACCCTGTTTTAAGGATCAAACAAGCACTCTAAAGCCTATCTAGAAATATGTTGTCTTTATATATATATAATTTAGTTGATATTATCATTGTATGCTAAAAATCCTGCACATGAAAAAAAAAGTCAAAAGTAACTTTCCATTTAGAAGATAAAAATTAATTAGTTGACATAAATTGTCCAAGTTAAATGGACATGCTTGACAAATTTATAATCAAAAATATTTGTGCATTTATATATATAAGGCTAGTTATTTATGAAAATCTAAGAACATCTATACAATAATCATTAGATTAAGATCTAATGATTATTATTATTATTTTTTTTTTCTTTAAATTTTTTTACTCAAAAAACTTTTTATTAAAAAAAACATATTAATAGCTATTAAATCATCATTTGATAACTGCCCTATTTCTAACCTTAAATTTAAAATCTAAAAACATCATGAATTAATATATATATATATAATTTTAAATTAATATAAAATAAAACACTGTTGTCATATATTAGTGATGTTAATGGAGTTTTATCATGGCATGTTTGGTGGATTTCCAACAAGGTGCACACCATCACATGTTTGTTTTAACCAATTTAAAAAGGTGGCAAACCACCCAATTGAGTTAACTCAGAATCCAACACCACTGAGAGAGACCCTACCCCACCTTACAAATAAAGACAATCCCCAACACATGATCCATCAACCCCTCTTTAACCACCTCTTTTAATTCAAGATTATGAGATTGCCTACCTATTCCTCCTCTTTTCCTCCCTTCTTCTTGTTCCTCTTTCTTTGATAAGATGTTTATCTATATATTTATAACTTCATGTTAATTAGTTTTCATCTTTCTTTAGAGTCTCTGAAAAGCAAGGTCTTTGATGTTTTGATTTATTTTAGTAATTAATAGATTGCAATTACTAACAAAAGGTGTATAACTATTCCAACAAACTTTCTTTCTTTTCATTCCCTGATATCCCGTTTTAGCCGGAATATCCGCAAAGGTGCTCAAATTCAACTGTTTTATATATGTTCTCAATTGTGGTTAGGTTTTGGTTTTTATGTTTTAATTATGTTTGTTTAAAGATTATTCTAATCAATCTCAAGGTATTGAGTCTTTTTGTAGACTAATAATTGTTGTTGTTTGTAAACTATTATAATCATTTAGCTCTAGTGGTTATGTATATATCTCTTTGATGTGTAATTTAGCCGAAATTAACACATGGGTAATATAAACGATCACTACATATTATTGCAAATAAAAGTTAGTTTATTTTTGGACAAGTGTGCATTTGGAATACAAGACTAATAATTTAGCAGAATTTTATCCTTTTTTATCTCTTATCTTTGTCAAATCACGAAATATTCTTGTTTGGTTTCTAAATTTATATTTTAATTGTATTATAAATTTTTAAATATAAAATAAAAACTAAGTTTAAAATCACTTATAAAAACTATATCTCTCTCTCAAATTAAGACATCGAATCAAAACAAAGTAAAAAAATGTAAAAACATTGAAAACAAACATAAAGTACTCTGACAATAATAATAAAATATAATTAAATAAAAAATATATAAAAATTATTTGAGATGATCAATTGGTATTTGCATTATGAAAACTTAATAAAGAAAGAAGTTTGACCTCAAAATAATAATAAAAGTGGCCTGTAAACATAAACAAATATCATATAGTGTTGAGATTTATTTAATTATTGAAATAATCTCACTTAATTATGTGTTTTTTCTTTTCTAAAACTACAAAAATCCAAACATATAATTAATTAACATTAATTAGTAAAAAAACAGTCGTTTTATTCCAACAAAATATCTTAATAAACAGCCTCAACCATATGAGTTCAAATATATATATATATATATATATATATATATATTCATTTAAAAGGGTATATTTTTTTAATGGGGTTTTCAGTTCCTCAATGTCATTAGGTTAAACCAAACAGGTATTAGAAAACTCAAAGTCAAGAATAAGAATAAATAAATATATAAATATAAATAATGTGTGTGCTTGACTTGACTAAAAACTTAAAACTAAAAACTAAAAACTAAAAAAAAAGATAGGGATATTAAAAAAATAAAAAAAAAATAAAGAAAGAAAAGAAGAACTTGGGTTGTGGTTTCTGATAGGAAAGAGAGGCGGATACGCGTGGCGAAGACCAGTGACTTTGGGTGGCCACGCATGAGTTGTTACTTCAAAGCCGCCACAAAGGACCAAAATAAACATAACACAACGCACACAAACACTGTTCTTCATATTGGACACGTGTCGAACGGTTTTCATACCACTCCGATCCAACGTCACCGCGTGCCATTCATCGACACGTTCACAGGTCCCCACCCCCCAAACACAAACCGTACTTCCAATACGATCTCTCTTTCTCTTTATCTCGAGTTCCCTCCTTCACACGTGCTCCTTCTCACACGTGTTCACGTACGTGTGCTGATATTTATTTCGGATAAGACCTAACCTTCCTTTATTTATTTTATTTTATGTTATTTACTTTTAATTAGTTTTTCCTTAAAAATTTTTTTTAAAAAAAATCTTTTGTTATATATATATATATATATAATATTTATAATTTATATTTTATGGTGTAATGAAGGTACAGTATGGCAGTTATCTTTACAAGTGTCTTCGTCCTGGTCTCTAAACAGAAGGGGAAGAATACTGACTATTGACCGCAAAGCAAAGGACTAGAATTTTCATCACTTATTTTTTTTATTTTTATTTATTTATTTTATAATATGATCTTATACTTAATGTGCAAAAATGTAAATATAAATTTGATAAATTAGAAACCATTTACGAAAAATATAAAAATAAAATCATCTTAAATAAATAGCAATTAATGTTATTTCTCCAAATAAAAAAAACTAAAATTTAATTTTAAATACATTTGATGTTTATTAATATTAGATAAATCGAATTTTTATAAGCTTAAATAAATATTATTTTCTTCAAACTTAAAAATTAAAAGTCCACATAACTCCATTTTGTCAACAACCGTAAACCAAACACCACTTAAATGCCATACTTTACCGCCGGAATTATGTGGAAATGGAGACATTTAAAATGGTGACAAAAGATTGGAAGACTTGACAATGAGGACCACGGTGGTTAACAAATCAAAGGAAGTACAAATAGATAGTTTATTGTCCAATTCCAAGGAATGTTGTGGAAACCTCTTGGAATCTGAGTAACAATTTACAAACAGTGCTGAGATTAATAGATAATTAATATTATGCAAATTAATATCAAATTTAAGTTTAGAACAAAGTAAAGTTTATCTGCAAATAAATAATGACAAGAACTTTATTTCTGAGAAGACTTTGTTTGATATGTTGCATTGAAGCCATTGGTAGAGTTTGACTTGCAAAACTGTCAGATATGAAGGGAAGTTGTAGCAATGCCATTATTGTTTAGCACTAACACAAGTTTAAAAAAAATATTATATAATAATATTAATAATAATTGCATTGAAGGGAAATTGAAATGCTTGAATGAATGTGAGAAGAATGTCTCAGTGGAGACACAGTATATCAAATCATCATTTGATAAGATGATAAAAGATGGACATATATATATATATATATATATTTATATGCATGGACACACCTTACAGTCCTTAACAACAATGCACTGCATTGGTGCATTTGCAAAAAAAAAAATAGAATAGGGTGATAGTAATAAATAAATTAATTAATTAGTTAATTATCATTGAATTGACTAATAATAGATTTTAACTCACGAGAGTCAAATGGCAAATCCGGGGCAGGAAATTAAAGGCCTCACGTGATGCTCACTATTCTGAATTCTCATGTTTCCAAAAAGGCTAGGCTTCTTTTCATGCATCTGGACCTATGATGTGGCAATCTCTCATTGGATAGACTGTGCCTAAATAGTTTGATTAATTAGAACAAATGAATGAATAATTAAGCACAAAGTACGTGAACTAGTTACATTGATTTCTAGCAACTCATATAAAGTGTTAAAATGGTATTTTCTAGTATATTTTTATTAATACATGATGTCTAATTAAGATTAATAAATGATTATTTGATAGTTTTAAAATTAGTGTTTTTTTTAACCTTTCCTCTGGAAGTGGGTAATTGCTATTTGCTAACATATGGTTCCAAACTATCATATTGTTTGTTTATATATTTTTATATATATATATATATATATATATATCTTTTATTAAAAACAAAAATAAATTTATCATCTTTCTTATAAGTGGAGGTTTTAATATTGAAAATATGTAAACAACTAAACATATTTTGAAACTTCATGAACAGTCATAATTTTACAAAACTAAATCAGAAATTACCCACTTTTAAATGGTTCTCTTGGGGAAATATTCAAAATATAACAACTTCAAAGTTCAAACTATACAATACAATCAACCATGTGGAACCTGTAAACCATTAAAATAGAAGGAAATAAAGATTTGTTATAATTAGAGTAGATAAAAACAAAGACTACCTTTTATCCATAGTTTACAAAAGTTATTACCAACCTGCAGGGATGATAATAAAGTTATAGAAGAGGATTGAAACACATATGAAACATATTTAAACTAGTGATACAATAATCAAACAAGAACACAAAGCTTGGAGTCTAGTAAGCTGGGAATTTGGGATCAACATTGTTTGCCCAAGATTCTAATCCACCGATAATATCTTTGGCCGAAGAAAACCCATTGTCTGCGAGGAACTGGACAGCCCGCTGAGAGTCATTCCCTCTTCGGCATACTACATATAAGCATGCAGGCTCGTTTGAGGCCAGTTCTACTTCTTTTAGAGCTGAATCGATCATTGGTAGTTTATTCTCGAGTATGGAGAGCGGGATGTTCATAGAGTTGGGAAGCGCTGTGATTTTGAAGTGGTGGGCGGGGCGCACATCAATCAGTATGTGTGGCTGTCCCTTGTCGAGGATTTCTTTGTAGTCATGACTGCTAATCCGTGCGCTCTCGGGAATTAGGCTGAGCTTCGGGCGAGCCTGCGTTCAAAATATAATATAGCCTGGGATTTTAAAATGATGATGAACAAGAGGAAATGCCAATAAAAGGGATCATTAAGGTCATGGGATACTCCTGCGGTACAAGTAATAAGCATTTGAGAAATACCAACTAATGAGGAAACAAACAAGGGTAAAGTCTGCTAAAACATTATGTAATCTTGTTTACAATGAACAATTCCAAATTATTCAAAGAGCACAAAGCACAAAAAAACAGAAACAAAAAAGGCATAAATAATTGACTTCAAATTATTCCAATTTCCAGGGATCATGATTTAGAATTTGAAATAAGCATGCAAAACCAGATCCATTAACATTAACAGCTTGAAAAGCATTTTAGCAAGCCTCCCACTACTTCCGACAGACAAATCTACCATATATTGCATGGGAACCAACAGTCTGTTCAAAAGATTTCATTGCAACGGAGACAATTTCATATTTTCAGCTCTACTCGTGTCAAGTGGGGAAAATGCTCATAAACTGTACATGAATTTGGTCAAAAGTAAAAATAGGACAATTGCATGTATTTTGCAAAGATGAACTCCTTTTCATGCATACCCGTATTGATTTATAACAGTAAGTTGAGTTCTCAATCATAATCATATAATTACTTAACCTGGAAAGTTACCTTGTCAGACATTGGAGATTGGGTGAATTCCTCATAATCAAAGCACTGAAAAGTTTCTTTCGTAAACCTAGCATTTTCTCCACAAGCAATACATTGTGCTGATTTTCCTCTGATCTTCACCTGTAAAGTTCTTTAGCTAGTAAGGGCAAAGCAATAATGGAAATTACACAGGTCTAAGACAATATAAAAGGAAGTGTACCTAGGAGAGAAGCAAGAACAAGAAATCAGATGATACAAAATTACGATAAAGATTGTAACGATAATCATGAGATTCAAGAATGTAATAAGGATGCAGGCCTCATAGGAACAAACAATACTGTTCATGAGATTGACAAGCTAATGCCTGTCAGGTGTATCTTTGTGGGGCTTGCCCTCTTAACAAAAGGTTGTCATAGATGCTATGGTGGAACTTTGTAAGAAGTTATGTAGAGAAATTTGTAAAAGACAGTACTACATCTAAATGATAAGATCAGTTTTTCATCACCAATCACAAGTTTGGGGGAAAAATCAAAATCCAAAAATTCACTACGGACAAGCGAATCAAGAACTATATGAAAAGTTAATTCAGGACAAATCCTAGTGCCCAATATTAATATTGAGCCAATTTAGGCATGCTCCAATGTCTCAGCATAACAGATGAACAGGCTTTCTCAGTTGCTTAGAAAATAAATGTAAGCAGCAGTACTGGTTCAATATGGAAATAGAAAGAAATGTGGACTGAGAGTCCATGAAGGAGACAAAAAGAGTCAAACAACATACTGTCCGAATTCGAGAAGACAATGCATCAAAAATAAGCATCCTCTCAGCTAGAGGTTCCCCAATAGCACTAGCAATCTTTATAGCTTCAAGTGCTTGAAGGCAACCAATCACGCCCGGAACTATAAACAAATACAAAGTGAATATTAGAAAATTAGATCATTTGAAAATGAGCAATCTTCAACTAAACAACTAAAATCCAAATAGAAGATAAATTTGACCCATCCCTCACAAGACAGAAGTGGATTACTTTCACTATAAAGCCCTAAGTATGTTTCCTCTGATCACTCATGACATGTTTTCCGAAATTCATTTAGCAGCTAGAGTATCCAATAGATCTCAATTAGAATTTCAACACTTTCTACTAGATTGAAATCTCAATATTTAGAACTAGCATATAAACAAGATTACCAACAAAAGAACCACAACTCCTCATCACCATTCATGGAAATTGTGCAGTTCTACAAAACTGAACAAATGAAATAAGAACGTATGAAGTCTCAAGGCATCAAAGTGCAATCACTCAATATGAAATACATACAGATGCATTCAAAATATGTGCATGCCAAGAAAATTCTTCATAACCATATGATGCATCTTAACTGACATTATTATATTGCCTTACCTACCCCAAGAACACCACTATCAGAACATCTTTGGCAAGCAGCTGTAGGTGGAGGTGTTGGAAAAAGGCACCGATAACAAGGTCCTCCATTATGATGGTACACCGTTAGCTACACAAGAAAGGAGTGGATGGAGTTCATTTCTACAATGGTCAGATAAACTTTGTTTCATAACATTGGACTAATCACTTAAACTATGGAGAATCCAAACAAAAAAAATGGCAGAATTAACCAAAAATTGGTATAACTAAAAAAAATAAAAAATAATTTAAAAAGTATTTAATGACTTCCAATAGAAAATTTACCTGTCCTTCTAACCCAAGGGCTGCGCCAGACACAAGTGGCTGCAGGAGATGAAGCAGAGTTTCTTTGAGTATGACAGCAAACATTATACATAACAATCAATCAACAAGATTAAAATAAAACTAATATAGTCTAAATAAAAAAGAACTAGTACAATAGTATAAACCAAATAATTTATGCATTAAATTGCTGACAATATTCCCAATGAGGATCATCTCTTTCCAGATTTTAAAATATGGCAACTAAAATTAAGAACATATAGTGCAAATATCATACATTTTGAACTCCAAGACAGTGCATACTTAAAGTGTGAACAAAAATATGTGAAGCAGATAGGATTATTTAATAATGAATGTTATACAGTTCATTGCATTTCAACCAGTCCAAAGAATCCAAATTTCTAAATTTATGGGGAAAAAAATAAAACCAAGCCAAATCATTTACCTTGTCCAATAAAACACAACAGTCACTAATCATGTAGCGACTTGGAAGATTGTCAGTTGCATCAACCACTATGTCATATCTACATTGTCAGTGATGGGAAAGCCAAGAACACCAGCTACAAGAGGGCACTACCATCGTATTAAAAAAAATCAGAAATTTTAAATCTTTGTGAAGGATACTTGCGCACAATCTCCAAGGCATTTGTTGGGGACAAAGCTTCATTGTGTTCCACCAACTTAACAAGTGAGTTTATCCTGAATGTAATAAATAAATCAGTTTAAAAAGAAATTGCTTACCAAGTAATTCTTCTTGAATCTTACAACCACTTGGCTGAACTAAATATATAGTAAATATTATTAGCATCACTATGTTCATGAAATAAACTAAAAGGTAATTTAAAAGGAAGAGATGCATACGAACAACATGCATCAGCAGCTGACTTTACTTTTGCCTGGCCAACAAATTCTTCCTTGTGGATTATCTACATTTTCATACAAAATAATGTAAAGGATCACTTAACAAAATATAAAACTAATGGCAACATGTAAGGGCATGAATAGTTGAATGTCAAGAGAAGAAAAAAAAAACACAGAGTATAGATTTGGAATATAGAGATATGGATATATATGGTTGGAAGATTCCCTGCACTGCCTCTCTCAGCGTATGTTGCTTTCCTATTTATTCATATATATTTGATGAACAGGTTTCATGTGATAACAAATCGCAACATCATAGGATTGCACATCAATAGTATATCTCAGAACATAGAATTATCCAAAGAACAATTATTGTTGCTACGTTTTCAATAAAATGAGTTGCATGTAAAACTTGGAACAACTATAGCAAAATACTTTCTCCCAACAGCTAGTCTAGTACTATTGACTGAAAAAAGAATTATATATCAAGATATTAGGTTCAAACAACTAAAATAAATTTCTATAAGGCAATGAGGTATATTCAACAAGAAAAAAGTTGATGCTTACCTGACGATGCAAATTATTGATTTCAACAATGTCACTGTCAACAATGCCAATGCATCCTGCAACGAGAAAATCATAACCTTAAAACTATTCCAACAAAAACGTCAAAAGTACCAGCTTAATAATAAAAAAGACATCAAGGAAAATAATAAGAAGCATCATTGAGAAATAAATAAAAGCCAAAAATTGAAATTTGATGAACTAGAACTAATAGTTTCCACAGTCCTTAAGATTCATATATGGTTATAGCGGAATTTGCAATAAGTAACCAGTCTCAGTACAGGTGTGAAAGGCAATACCAGCACCACAAGCAGCAAGATACAGTGCTACAGGTGATCCCAAACCCCCAGCTCCAACCACCAAAATTGATGACTTGGAGAGTTTTGATTGTCCTGCATTATACAAAGAGACAAAAACACAACAAAATGATATGAGGTGAATATCATATTAGAGATGGGATACTTATAAACCTACTGAAAGGAAAGAATAAAACAAAACGAAAGCCTCTATTGCCGACCAAAAAGCTACAAAATATTCTAATACTCAAGAGCACACAAATGAATACAAGAGCTGACTTAAACATATCATAATTGATACATAATCATCCCAATTTCCAATTGTACCTTAAATTTTTTCCAACTGATATATATATCTAGGCCACCCAATCATAATAAATAAATTCATGTCATCTTATGCCAATGCATGAATGGAAATTCAATTGTTGGCCTGCTAAGTCAGTCTACCTAAATTAAATAAAAGTTCATAATTCTTCAAATGCCCTTCCCAAATCTCTCAAAAGTCCAACCCAAACAGCCTCATTGAACTTTCAGTACACTATCTACCGATACAAGGGAACAGAAAAAATAGATGATAGAAATTATCAATTGGGATCCTAAAATGCAAGTAAATTTTTACAAGGTTAACAATGACTAGAGTCAAGGTGAAGCTAATAAGTGAACAGCAACATAAGGTAAACAACCATTATCCACAGACTTAAGGGTTAGGCCTTATGGTTTAAAGTTTAAAGGAGGATGCATACAAAGCATTATACCTGATTAGTGCACAACATTCAAATGATTGATTCCAAAAAGCAGAAAGCACTCACCTTCCACTCCGAAATTAGGAAGCAATAGGTGGCGACTGTATCTGTAAATCATTTCTGGAGTCAAACCATTATCAGTGACTAGCATTGCCCAGAGAAAACGAAGGGCAACACGAACCATTAACAACAAAAGCATCCCTTTTGACAGAGTTGGGACCAGTCTCATCCAGTCGGGCCTGAAGAAAACGTATGCGATCCTCAAGTGCTTCTTTCTGAGCCTTGAGCTTCTCAATCTCAGAAATAATCCCATCAGAGGTGTCAGGAATATTGTAAGAATCCATTTAGTTAGCCCCTGACGAAGGTAGGTAGGTAGGTATTCACAGCAAGCAAAGACGATATACATATCAACAACGATCAACGAAACAAAAACAAAAAATTATTAATTTTTTTTTC
The DNA here is from genome assembly GCF_009730915.1 of Dioscorea cayenensis subsp. rotundata. NCBI lineage: Eukaryota > Viridiplantae > Streptophyta > Magnoliopsida > Dioscoreales > Dioscoreaceae > Dioscorea > Dioscorea cayenensis. The sequence continues at coordinate 1,531,668 of NC_052474.1, read as the reverse complement.
AACAAGAATTCAATTAAGAAAGCAATGGATGACAAAAAAAATATAAAAAAAAGGAAGTTGGGAAAAATAAAAACCCTAATAAGAGGAGTGGATGATTTAAAGATGAAATTGAGAGATATAAGGGTTGGAGAGAAAGGGAGGGATTGCAAAAACCTTTTAAGAAAAAAGAAGAGAGTCTGAATGGAAGCACGTTCAGAATATCTGGCGAGAAGAAGAAGGAAGAGAAAGACATCAGAAAGAAAAGAACACACAAAACTATATAGAAGACCCGGCGGCCCCTAAATAAACTTTATACTAAGCTACCCTTTACTTTGGATTAAGCTACTATTATTGCTCTCGATGTTCAGGTTATTTACAAACGATTCAAATTAATAAATAATAATAATGGAATAAATAGCTACAATATATCTATCTTTCTTCTTCCATCATATATCATATATTATATATATTACAAGGGTGTAATACAACAACTTTATAAAAATATTTATAATTTAATTATAAATTAATTTAGTTCTAAATTAAATATAATTTATTAAAAACAATAAATTATAATTAATACATATAGTAATTATCTCTTCAATGTGAATATTATAATTAACTTCTTTTCTCCCTTACATAGCACAGACAGGTATAAACACTAGTTTATTATATAAAACAAAATATAAGTTAAGAAAACTGTGTTACATATATGTATATATATATATATATATATAGTGAAGTTACAAGAAGCGGATGTCAGCCCAACGAGAAAACGTGAGAGAGAATAATCCTCCTGCTCCTTTTAAGTAATTCAAAAAATAATCACTCCTGCAAGCAAAGGAAGAATGTCCCTTAATTACTGAGTCGCTCAATGGGGGCTTGACGTTCGTCATTGGTTAGCAAGTAGCAACTGAGCCCAAATTATTATATTAGCACACAATCAAAAGAACTCAAAAAAATTAACCTGTAGTAAGGGACATGAACACTGCAACTAAATAATTCTAGTCCCAAACATCACCAATGTTAACGCCAATGAATAGGTTATAAAGAGTCCGCTGAGCAGTTGATGTTACATGGAGAACTTCGACTTTCAAAAACATTCCATAAACCAAGGCATGGCAACGAGAGTTAGTTATCCTTTCCAAATATCAAGATCATATGGATAGCAGCACATGCTGAAGAGTAGAGATTCAGACATCTTATAAAAGAATCACCAAGAATCACCAAGAATCACCAAGTACAAATGAAGTTGTTTGCCAGAAAACTGATCCAGCAAAGACGAACAGTGAACATTGGATATGTTCAGTCAGATGCATTTATGAACTGTGGAGAATATCCATACGGACCAAATACAAAAACAACTGCTTTTTACAATGAGCTACACAAGACAATATAGTGGCCTTATCAAAATCATCCCACAAAAGAATATAACAAATACAACCCCCATCAGTCACAGTTCAGTATGAAAGACCACAGAAGCCACGGTAGATTATTGTCAAGTACGCACTGTTCAGGCAAAATTTATTCTTGTTGAATCCCTGCCAATTATTTACTGTGCAAAACAACTGTATAGTACCTAGAAAAGCAAAATGAATGGAGTCAGTGAACAATATAGCAAAATGGTAGGAGGACAACAGGGAACTAAATGCCCATTAAAAAAAGAACTTAAAGAAATCCAGAGCATGAACTCAAGTACTGAAATTAGATTTTAGCTAATTTCTTAAAGATAAAAACACAACATAGAAGTTCCCAGGATGCAACTCCTGTGGGCTGTCTTAACAATCAAATGCATGTAAAACAAATACGCCTGACAAAACCATAAGGAGGCCTTTCTCTGCCATAATTTGAGACAAGTGTAATTGAGGTGTAATATTTCTAGGTAGCAGGACCAATCACTACCAGAAAACTATATAATAATTTTTTTATGACGGCAGCTCAATTACATACTTGGAAGTAGGAATTTCTGTATGAACAACAATTATCTACCCAAGTTGAGTGTATAGCAAATGAAACAATATGATTTGTAAAGTGTTCAAAGTATCCAACAATGAAAATTGAAATGATAAGACTGATAAATGCATGTTGACGACAAAAGAAATGCGAATAATTTCAAAATAAATAAGCACCTACAAATTTGTAGAGATTCTGACCAGTGATCATCTATTTTATGCCTTGCTTTTTCTTTTACTATCTAAAGCCTGTAAAAAACAAAGTTAGAATTATTAGTTGGAAGCCAAACGTCAGAAGAATTATAATCAGGTTGCAGGTACAAACATTTTTCAGTGGCAGTTGATCCTAGTGAAACTAAAATCTATGTTATCCCTTGCCTTTTCCTTTAATATCTAATGCCTGTAAGAAACACAGTTAGGATCATTAGTTGGAAGCCAAATGTGAGAAGAATTAAAACCATGTTGCAGGTACAAACAGTTTTCAGAGTGGCAGTTGATCCTAGTGAAACTAAAATCTCTAACTTAAGGGAAGTAGGAACAAAGCAGATCTTTATTGCAATTCATCCACCTATTAGGAGTAAAAGAACAATATCTCAAATCTACAGAAAAATCAACCAATTTAACCGGAACTTTTAATATCCTATTCATCTTTTTTCTTGGAAAGTGATGTGAAACTGGCAGATCAAGTTTCAGTAAAAATGATTGCCATGTTTTTTTCATCTACATGTCTACCTTGAGTGCAGTTATATCATAACATGAAAATTCTAAAACAGCTAACAGGAAAATTTTATTTAACATAAGTAGCCCAAGGTAAAAACTAGGATTGTTGGTTAAATCAAATGAGAATACCTTTGACTGGAAAGTTCTCATGGTCAGCACTATCATATCACGCAATCTGAGGAAAAAAGATTAATGCAGATGACAGCCAGCAATATATAACATGCTACGCTAAAAGTAAATACAGTGCTCAGTACAAACATATATCAGAAGCAAATCAGAAACATACTCATGTTATAATAAGAAAACAATGGTCATTTGCATCATAAGGTATTCCACAGACTAGTAGAAGGCATATTAGTGTCATAAGATATTCCACAGGCTAGTAAAAGGCACATATCATTTAACTATCTCCACATGAAGGAAAGTTAAATGCAAAGAACAAATGCATATACCATGAAATTCTGCACAAAAAATGTTCTCTCACTTCCAATTCAGAGCAACTCAAAGCTCAATGTTATCAACTTGATCAATATATTTTACATAGTAATCAGTTAGCAATGAAAATGTATCACATTGACTGGACAATCAAATATGTCACAAAACCACCAAATATGATAGGATCATGAAAAGGCTTTTGCAGACATTATAATATGTCCATGAGAATTGGCTCAGGGTAGTCCTTTTACCATTCTACTGAACTCCTGCTTCCATTTTATGCTCTATTCTATCAGTCTGCATTACCAACCAATGATATACTTGTTTGAATTACTCATTTGTAATATACTTCACATTCTTCATTTGGAGATTGAATCTAAAAGAATTATTAATTAAGAGCATGACTATCAATAGACAGGTGTAATTCCATCTGCTGTTAGTACAACTTGATCATCTTTCAATAGGATAATGAAAGCTGCAGATGTAAGGAACAGGCAGAGATACCATGCATCACAAAACAGTAAGCATTTTCAGGGATATTATATGTCTATCCAGCAAAGGCAAAGAGGCCTATCCAAACAGCCATTTAAGTTTGCAGGTGATCCAAAATAATCATCAACTTGACTAGCTTAGTTGGATATCAGACAGAATACGTCACACAATAAATAGAACTGCCAACCAGTGGAACTATCAAGTGTACCAAGCAGAACACCACACCAATTAATATCATGATCACCAGATAGACCCAACGGAGTTTTTCAATTACCCAAAAAAAAGTCCTAATATATTTCTAAATTCCCAATACGTTCATGAACTTTATACAATTTCATGATCACCAGATGATCCCTCCAAGTTCAATATTTTTCAAAATTTATAATAAGTTCATGAACTTTATATGATTTCCTTTTATCAATTCAAACTAATACCAATTTAATTAAATATTTTCAACTTACCTATTTACCCCCATCTCTTCACCTCCCAATCACTGGTGAGGCCCACACCAGCATTCTGGTGAGCACTCGACAGTGATTGCGACACACACGCTTGTGAGTGCCAAGCACACTTGGTGCTAGTGTTGCTGGTGTAAGCATCAGTACATGAGCCAGCAAGCACCACCAATTTGCTCATGGACAAACTCATGCTTCAAGGCCACATGCTCACCGGCAACAAATGCAGCAGGATCATCGGGAAGGAGTGGAAAGAATAAAATAAGGGTATAATGGGAATTTCAAACAAATAGGGATTCGTAAGGACATATTCTAAAAACTGAATAGGGATTTCATACCAGGGATTCATAATAAGCAATAGGGATCTCGTGGGAAGGACTTATAAATAATGTACCCTAATTGTTATTATTTGAATAAAATTGATACCTTTAATGCCAACTGAGGTAATCAAAACACTTTGACATGTATACATTTTAGGTCAAAGAAAAATTATGAATAATGCATCAATAAAATCAATTCGTGTTATGCCTAGGATTTTCATGCTGAATGGCCACCAGGACTAGATAAACCCAAATGGAAATTCTATGACATAACAAGGAGAATAACATCAAATTCTGAATTCTATGTTGAGCATCAATCACATTGTGCTTCTTATTGCAATAAGAACTTAAGTCCCTGAAATTATAACATTAGAATTCTTTGTCAAACAAGGCAAATTTACATGTTCTAAATCAGATACAGATATATCATTATCTACAATTTGTTTGAATGTTCTCTAGACATGGTTAAAGTATGTTTTTCTAAAACCTTCTCCTATTGAGTATATCTAACTGGAATTTAAGAGTTCAGCATTGAGGATCATTGTTTAAGTCGGGTCTAAGAGTTTCGTGATGAGGCCCATTCCCCAACATCCAACCAAAAAGTGCAACTCACTAATCCTTTTCATAAAGATTTAATTAAATTATGTAACTAAATATATTCAGTAATTTATCTTTTAAAGATATCAATATAATAAAAATATATTATTAATAATGAAAGTATAGTTTTAAATGTAAAATACATGTTCATTTCAAGATAAGTGAACGAGGAAAGTTTGGAGATGACCTCTATCAGTTCATTTGTTTCTTTGTCAAGCAACATCTTCCCAGTTTTAGTAAAAAAATACACTAAATAAGCCTCAAATCATTTGTCATAATTGGGAGACTTCCAGTAAGTGACCATTTCAACTTCCTTCACTTCTATACTAAAAGGTAGTCGCCAAAATGATCATGACCAAAGTCAAAGTTTGGTCAAGGTAAAAATTTTCCCTTCAATTTTAATTTGAAAATATTCAAAAGAGATTTCCTAGACATCAAACCCCAAGCCACTAAAAAAAATAATACCAATGATTTCCTCAACCTTTCGCATGGGAGTCAAATACCTTTACCACTCGGGTATTGCGACAGTGGCAGGTAATGTGTTCGAAAAAACTTGAAAACTAAAAGATAATAGGTTTTAAAATCCTACAATAAATTTATTGCTAAAAGAATTAGAGTTGGTTGAATGTATATTCTGAATTAACCCAATCTTTTTTTGGTAAGATCTGCAGAAAAAATGCTACTATGTAACAATAGTATCTATCATTTATGGGCTCAACTAACTACAAAAAGGTAGTTTTCAGTTGAGCAATACCAAGATGGAGTAAAGAAATTTTTTTTCCAAATATAGGGTTGGCAAGAAAACTTTTATTTAAGATTTAATTAATACTATAAAAATTACGTTTTTTAATTCAAATTTTATTTTTCTAAAATATATATATTACATTAATTATTAAATATATTTATTTTATTTTTTATAAAACTATATAAAGGTTTATCCTACATTGTTTGATTGGGATAATTGTATTAATCCCCCAACCAAACATGGTGATAAAATAACTATATGATTTTATAAGTTTATGAACCTACTTTGACTTAGTTATCAAAGAGAATTGACTTAAGCAATTGTTTCAATTGGGGTTTCAATTGGGGTTATAGGGTTCCCAATACCTCGTTTTGAACTAGTTTCGAACCCATGGTTTTAATGAAATTGGTGGGTCAAAAATGTGTGTGCACGCACATACACAAACAAACAAAACATTTACCTAGTTAACAGCTAATGCTAATAAAAATTAATGTTTTAAATTAATTTTTTTATAATTAAATGATCTGTACTTATTAATATTATAATTTATAAAATTAATTATATTTATTTAAATAATTAAATCTTAAAAAAAATTTATGAGATGAAGTGGGCCATTTGGTTAGAGCTAGTGGATAAAATAATAGTAATATATGATAAAATAATACTATTACCGAACATTATCCAGACTATTTGGCTGAGTTCCATTTGTGGTGAATGGTAAAGAAGTTCCATCAGAACGTATCAGGACAAACTGAGTTGAGAGTCCAAGTGGAACTTTAATCTGTGAAATCATGGACTAAAAACGTTAAAGCAAAGAAGCAAAATTTTCCATAGAGCATTACAAAAATATTGGCAAAAAAGCATACATGTTGGTCAGTCGAATACTTTTCTTCTGCAATCACAGCTTCCGCGTTCTTGAACATTATTTGGTAGCTAGATCTTTTCAAGATCAACATCGTTGGTTCCCAGTCTTCGGAAGAATCTTTCTACAAAATAATCATATTTTACAGTGAATTCAGAAATACTATAAATGAAGTCATGCAAAACAAGAAAGATCTGACACATTTCAAAAGTGAAGTAGATAAATTATAGTAGTGTGTTAAATCAAGGCATGAAATATCTGCAGGTTATCCATGAAAGCAATGGACTTGAGGAAAAGTATCACATTTTCAACATCTGCGTTTGTTTATCTAAGCCATTCCAGAATATGGAATGCCAATTCATAATTTAATATTTGCAGCAACATGATACTACACTAATTCTTTGCACATGGGTATACAGAAGTCAGCCTCCTTAAAGGATTTAAATCATAGTTATTTATAATGCTTTCCTCAATCATATAGAGATGCAAGATCATTACACCACTAATACTTTGCAGGTGGTTATATAAAAATTGGCCACTAAGAGAATTTAGTTCACAATTCTTTATAATGCCTTTTTCAATCACATTTAGAATGCATGTGGGTATGTGTGTCTTTGTGTGCTACCATCACAGCCATGCTGCTAAACCTAGACAAATTGTCAATTAACTGTCAAAATTGGCTAGGACAGAGATGGGCAAGCTAACAAAGGCAGACCGGGAAGTAACAAAACAAGCCACCCACTGTATTTAGCATATACAATGTTTGCTGCTGGAATACAATGTACTCAACTACAATCGAAAAAGGTTTTAAATATATCAGGAAAGCTTTACAAGAACTGGAAATTTGAGAAACAATAAGAACAGGACTTATGGCAAGAAATAGTTTCCCACATTCTCACCATTGTCATTCTAAAGGGCATTTTCATATCAAAGAAATTCTCTCTACTCCATCCCCACAATGGACTGTCAGTATAACCTTAGTATCCTCAATCAGAGGTTAAGGATTCAACATATATGGCATGTGTCTATGCCAAAGTGGCTTGCCCATATTTTTCTACAATCAAATTCACATGGTTACTGATATGATGGCAAACTAGGCTACAAAGCACAAGAAGTTCAGAGGCCATTTAGTAAATAAAGGGCCATGTGCATGTGGAGCTATAAACAATAAACATCATTCGAGTTATAAGCTTAAATTCAAGGTAAAGTAACATTGGGGGACGAAAGACGGAAGACTGGAAGGCTAAAGCAAAAGGAGCAGTTTCAATCTCTTAACAAAGCATCATCTCGCCAATGCCATTCACAAATTAAAAATAAAATAAAATCATGACTACCCATCATAAAAAACAATAAATAAACAAATAAAAATGATGGCATTTATAGCTAGTTGACCCTTATTAGTTTACCAAGATTGCTCATTTCTGTTAGTTTATCTATTTTTCTCACTCAATCGAGAGAACAAGTAGACAGTTACACAGAGTAATGAACCAAATTGGCAAGCATATTCAAAAAAACCTTCAAGATTATGGAATAGACTTCAATTATGTCAACTAATGATTAAACCATGAGTCACACAATTTCACCTTAAAAGCCCATTATAAATTACTTTGATGCTAATAAAAGGAAGCTGTAAAGAATAATGAAAACCAATTAACCAAGTAAGAAAAAGCAAATAGCAAAATCAACTTCCTGAGTATATAAAAAGTTTGGCCATGATATTTATATCTGAACTGACATCATAATGAAAAGAACAAGCAAGGAGCTCGAGCGAGTCAGGATATTGAAACATCTTTTTACTACCCCAAATAAGATGGATTAAGGTAAACCATTTCTAAAAAAGAAAAAGATAAAATAAAATTCAAATAAACCACACAGGTTTTGATATGTTATATAATAGAATAATTAACATGTAATGCAGATGTGAAATTTAGTTTCAATAAATCAAGAAAAAAAAAAATTACTAAGCTTTTTACGAAAAAAATTGTCAAACAAAGATCCACTGCATGGATTAGGCATACAGCAAGCCGATTGCCTAGATAATACATTGTTCAGAGCAGTTTAAAGATATACACACTATATTATGTACATGCTAAACTTTATAAACCAATGTCCAACCAACTACCAATAAGCAGGTAAAGCATAATAAAAAAGAAATAATAATATCGAAGGAAATAACAAATATAAGTGAATAATGAACATGACTTACTAATAATTGAACACTAAATGTTGCTCTCCCTGTAGATACAAGGGCATCAATCTCCACCTGCATATCTGGATCTGTAGAAATTCAACAATAAGAAGGATACAAAAAAGCAAGAAAACGCCTTAGATACTTAAAAATAGTTGAAACTTGCATAACTTTGCTTATGACTCAATTTACCAGTTCAATGACAAATAGTATTGACATTCTATTATTCATAGAAATAGGTTGTTTGGTTCTATCCAGAAGCGCATAAAACCACAGTTAAGGACTGAGTCAGCAAAAATGAAAAATATATGAAAACAAAATGGCAGTTCTCTAACAATTCAACACTATAACAAATACATAGTACCTGATTCACACAAGTTTTATCAATTATACAACCTAGAGTGAAAAACTAATGATGATAAAGATGGATCATCCTAATATAGAAAAAATTGTAAGATTTCATTCATAAGAAAAACACTACCATGGTTGAGCGTACGTAGAAAAATAATAACCATAACAATAAAGTTTCCAGCTTGTGGGGAAAAACATATTAAAGTTACTCACCACATGTTATTTCAAGTTGGTTGTTTGCAAAGAGGCTCACCAAATCCCCCTAAAATGAAAGAATAAATGAATAAAAATGGACTTAGCAACAAATACATAATAGTGACGACCACAAAAAATTGAGGCCACATGTATATGTATAACTATACATATAAATGAAGTTTATGACTTAAACATTATTATGGCCCAAACAAATAATACTAGAAACTTGACTGCTGCTAGGTGGCCAAGGAAAAACATGTTTGGCATGTATTTGCAATAAGGTGCTTGGTGTAGCATTCTGTAAGCGTTATCATGTAATGAGAAAGAGTGATGATACAGGAGAATGAGGATTTTCACATGGTTATTTTGAAAAGATGTACTATCATGCAAAAGAATCAAAATTATGTACATGTCCAAATAGACAGAAGACCATGTGCATTCTGTAATTTCTATTGCATACTATGCATCTGCAGAATTTTTAATTTTTTAAAAATAAAACAACAACAACATGTGATGGTGTTAAAAGACACAGTATTATATGAGCCTTTAGTCCTAAACGAGTAATTCTGGGATAACTCTTTAGTAGCTTTGTTATGATAAAATAGTTAAAACAAATGTAACAAGAAACCTGACGACCACTTTCATCCATCGGAATGCAGTCCACAGAAAGAAGAGTGCCGACATCATCAGCAGTCACCACATAATCCGGAACAGTGGCTCCTGGGGTGAAATAAAAAGAGACAATCAAGGCCAAACAAATCAGGCTCCACTAAATTTGAACTTGCTAATGGTTACCGTCGATCGATTGCCTAGTCCCATTATGAAGATGCCGAAACCACTAGAAATGCAATACAATAGAAAGTACAATTAAGATCTAGATCAACATAATCCAATAAATAAGAGAAAAGTGTACAGTCTTAAATAAATAAACACCCACCTGAAAAACACAAAGAGAAGTACCATTTATAGGATAACCACAAGCTTTTAGAGTGGACCCTAGTTTTGCTTCACCAAATATTTGGAATCCTTCTATACCGGGTAAAGAAATTTCACCTATAATAAAAAGATGTTTTTAAGAAGCATCCACAATAATGGCATACATGCTTTGCAGTCAAAAGTCCCTTTACCCTCTGACAAAGAGGATGTCTGTCTTTCATGCATAGCTGGATTCTGGAACTGAGCGTCCATGGCTGATTTCCTAGTCTGGGCCTCACCAACATTACCATCCACATAGCCAGGCGTAGTCGCACCTCCAACATCCCTGAAGTAATATGGTTCAAAAGCATGGATGATACCACTCCAAATCTTGGAGAAATAATGGCAAACATCTTGACTACAGGGGAAAAAAGGTATTTGGAGCCAAGAAATATGAATTAGGTGATGTATTTTCAAGAATTACAAGAACTCTGCTATTGCCAATCCAAGCACGGCTGAAAAAATAGAAGCGTCACCATGTTATGCAGCTGCCAACCAGCAGTTAACCTTTTGTCCAAACACAAAGAACATGAATCTTGACCAAATACTCAGTAAACCTAAGTCCTCACCTGAAAGTGACACATTACATCTTCAGAAACCAGATGTAACAATGAGCAAATGGTGCGCTAGGTTGAAGCTCGGAAGCAACCCATTGCATTAATGATCAAATGTAGGGGAATGAGCTAAGTTTCCTACACCGTTTTGCACTGATGTGGGAAAAGAACTTAGTCCAAAATCATAAGCTTATGTTAGCAAGTTGGAATAGGGACACTTTCCTAAAAACTTTATGAGCGAGTGGAAAACTATACTTGAAGGAAAGTTAACATAATGTGCGCTCTAGAAACTAAGTGAGTAGGTTATAAATCTAGGGAATTTAAGAGGTCAGGGTTTAAGATTTAGATTTTGTATGTAGGTGAAGATAAAAAAACATAGGAAAAAGCATAGGAATGGAATACACATTATCGTAAATAAAGACCTAAAGGAAAAAATGGTTCAGGTCCTTACGAAAGGCGATAGGATTATCCTTTTAAAACTCGTCTTAGAAAAGGATTTTCAAATGATTAGTGTTTATGACCCACAAGTATGTTTGAGTGAGCAGGTAAAAAAGAAATTTTGAGAGGCCTTGGATAAGATTATTTAAAGGATGCCGAGTAATGAAAAACGTTTAACCACAACGGCAAAACAATAAAGTCAACAATTATGTTGGTCAAGATTCATGTTTATTGTGTTATGATGAAAGTTTAACCACTGGTTATTAGCTACCTAACACAGCCAGCCTCTTCTTTTTCCATCCTCTATATTCGTCCAGACATATGCTGGTGCACATTAAAGTAGAAAAAGTAAAATAGCAAGCTTTCTGCTGCAAAATCTCACAAAGTTACTAAACTAGCTCCATATGAGATTCATGGAGGAGACCATATGTCATTGTATAAAATATTGAATTTATCAGGTACAGAACAATTAAAGAACGAAAAAACTGAAGATGATAACAAGAAGAATGGAGAAGAGAACATGCAAGGGTGACCCCTGCCATCGGATCAAATGCTTGAGCTTAAAGGCATATCACTCCAGTTCAAGAATGTATCATCTTCTAAATCGACATGTGTAGCTAGAATGACAAGTGAACTTTGAAGAGGAGAAAAAGAAAAGTTTCTAGACAAGGTTCAAACCAGCAACAATGACAAGTTTTCACATATAAATCCAAAATACAAGAGATGACACAGTATATGATGATGTGAGAAGTCATACAATTCAATTATCACCTTAAAGTATTTGTTAAAAAAAAAGCTTAAAATTTGAAAATTGGTGAGTTAATCTAAATAGTTATGTTTCCCTTAATTTAAAAAGTATGGACAAACTCAAGCACACTAGAATTAAATAAATTCTTGCGCCAATTCACAAAGAGAGGTACCTCTTGAAATTACTAAACTCAAATTCCGAGTCAGGACTAGGAGGAAATTTCACTTCCTTGACAATTGACAAATCAGGATCATGAACAGCTCTTTGGTAACCAGATGATTCTAAGCGCATTTCACCAGACGTGTGGTTCTGTCGATGAAAATCATTCATATTCAAATCCTACAAAGAGTTTCACCATGTTATGGTCCCAGTGGTAATAGAAAATGATCATAGTATAGGAAAAAAATGCAGACAATACCATGTGTTCATGAGAAAGTTGACTATTTGAAAATTTTGGAATCTGATTAATGTTAGAGGCTATCTCACCAGCTTGCCTTCCTATCAGATTGTTTCTACTAGCAAAACTAGCCTGTAGCAAGAGGCAATCGATTCAATTGATTTTAACACCTTATCACTACATTTGACAAACTGAAAAAAATTCAACTAGCAAGAGACTTGCAGAGAATTGAAAGAAGATAGTGACAATTGAAAAAGAAGCCAATTACAATGATGAAGATCATCAGCATTTCACTCGCATACACAACCAAATCACAATAGTATGCTGACGGATACCAAGAGAGGGCACATAGATCTAAGGCCATGATTACCATCAAAGCTGCAGGATATAGCATGAATGCTAATGTTTTCATCAGACGCGAGAATAATATAGATGAACAGCATTTCATTATGAAAGCAATATCATTCTTAATAAAAGACCAAAGTGCAATACCAGATCCATTACTGAATGATTTTGTCAAAAAAAAAAAAAACACACACACACACAATTACAAATTGATGCTCCCAGGTAAAATTCATCCCAAAAATTTATCGTATCATTCCAATACATGAGAAAAAAGGTATTCTCAAACCAATTAGAAGATATTAGAATTGTGACTGAAAGATGTTTATCATGTTCATGGCAATCACATGTTCAGTTCGAATTACAAGCAATAAATAAGACAACATAAAGAAACGTTTTATAATGATGCCTTACCTCAGCAGATCTAAGCTTCCAATGCATATCGCGGTACAAATTCTGGCAAGACGAACAGAAAAAAAGTCAGATTAATTGCCATGCATCATTCACTACTGCAAGTTGAAGTAATAAAAATCTGACAGGCAAATATAATAACAAATACGCAGGTAGAGAATAACTAATGTGCAACAGATATGCATCAATTAAATACATGAGAACATCTCATGCCCAATAATAACTTAATCAGTAATCTGTAACTAGAAAATTATAAATGCAGAATTCAGCAGCAAATACGCTATAAGTTTACAAAAAATGGACATATGAATGGTAATTATACAACTGGGTAACAATTAACACTTGAACTTCATCAATCTGGTCTATCTTATTGTCAAGACAGGATTTTGTGAAACTTAAAACACTGGCAGCCACAACTCTGATCTCTTCATTGCTATTGCAAGAAAGCCACAGTTTTAACAGTGAATAAAGGCATGCCATTTTTTATGGTACTATTACAGATACATGCCACAATTTTTTAACTGCCACTGACCCAAGATTAACATTAAAGATCCGCAGGTTACATGACAAATTCTTCCCTTCGCTTCTACAGAGTGATTAAAATCAAGGCTCTAATATCATTCACCAATATCCCTGTCCAATGTATTGTCTTAGTTCAAATGACTAAGAATATCACTAGAGACAATAAATCTAGCAGTGGAATTAAGATGCAGGCAATCAATCTTCAGGTGATGTATTTACTATAACTTATCAAAGGTGTTGAACCATTATCTAGGTAATTAGCATTTGAGTATCCTTAAGAAGATCACAGGGTGATGGAAATAAATTTTTCCATGAAAAGATTACAAAAGACAATAAGTGGCAACCAATAGGAAAACTTATGACAATCAAACCATTCTTCTAGGTAATCAAGTCCACAGGGTAGAGTATTGTATCCAACCAACAGGAAAAATTACAAAAGATATTTTAATTTAACAGATCAGACAAGAAACAGCAGGCGTCATATTCCAAAAAAAAAATAACATATTATAAAAGGACGTATCTGCTAGTCAACAAAAAAAAAAAATAATTCTTACCTTTACACTATTGACAATTGTAGAGGGATCAAGCTCATGTGGTTGAATATTGTATTCAGCCAATAGGCTTAACAATGATGAGGTGAAGATATACTTATCTTCCTCAGCAGCCTAAACAAGTAAATTCACGAATAACCGATATCAGTGAGTATAACAAAAGAAAACTGGCCTTAGGATTTGATGCATATCAGATGGGAAGACAGTGACAATCAAATAAGTGGGAAGACAACAGAAGAATAGAGTTTTTGTTAGAAATAAACCAAAGACAGCATAATGCACTTCTATGTAGTCTAAGCAAATGGTTATTTCATGTTTCCACAAGAACCGTAATATTTAAAGTGATTTAAGAAGTTTATAGTTTACACCGTCCCATGAAATAATTCTACGCAACATGGCTAACTCAATCTCATTACCAATCATAATTCCAAATAATCAAATCAGAGGACCTTTTCTACTTCAATAGCCAGAAGTAGCCATCCTGGATAAGCTAATGGTGGTATTCTTACTCAAATATTCCAAGAACTAGTTCTTATAAGGCAAACACTAACCAATGTTGAAGATCATGCAATGACACCAAAAACTATTTATCTGATCATACAGAATCACATAGATTTCACATATTGTTGTCCTTGAAGGTGCAATTACTGTCATACCCTTATGCCGGTTTCCATTGATAAATTTTGGTCAATATAATGTCTTCTTTGAGTCAGTTCTGTGTAGGCATCAGATGCAGCACCCCTCTGCTTCTCACCACGCACCTAACACAAATATATATATACATATACATATTAACAAAATAATAAAATAATCTTTCTAGAATTCTCTTTGTAAGCAGAACATGAAAAACACAAATGCTTAAAACTTAAAGAAATTCATTGAAAGTACACGAAGTGCACACCATGCGCAAGTCAGAAAGTTTCCTCTCTAAAATATGTTTCTCTTGTAATAATTGAAGCTCCTGAAAGCCACAAAGAACTGCATGATTTAATAGAAGTTAGAAGAAGAAATTGAACAACACACATGGTCCGAAAAGAATAAGGTACGACATCAGCTCCATACATTGGCACGAGCATCAGCTATTCGTCTGCGAAGTAGATGAATCTCTTCTTCCTGGGACAGAGATCTTGAATAAAGTTCCTGTTCAAACACTTGAATAAATGAGCTATGACCCTGTTCAAAAGTCCAAATATGGAAATGGAGGCCTTCACTAAAAAATATCAATGGCAGGTTGGAAGTATATATACTGTAATCTCTTCATCCATAAATTGTTTACGGAACTCATCTCCTCTATCATTCTTGGGAGGGACCTCTTGAAGTTGATGCCTGCTAACAAACAAATCAATAAATCAAATCCAGATTTACTTGATCATAAGAATTCATGATATTCAATAGGTGACAAGGACATTAGATATAAAGCTCCCAAGTAGCCGTTCATTCAGAATTACCTGACCAAAGAAACAGAAGCTGGGTTCCACATTTTGGCAACACTAATTCCGGTCAAGTGGTCTGTGCCATATTGCACATGATGGGATGATGACTGACCACCAGAATGTGTAGCATGTGATTGAGCATCAACAGTCCCACTCATAATTCCTTCCCCAAAGACAAATAAAATGGCAGTAAAATTATACAATCACCAAATTACATTTTTGTGAGTAAAACATTTCATCTCAAGCACAAATTATTACATCAAAAGGATATGACATGCCCAGATGACTTGAGTACACCTCAGCTAAATGCTGTGTTCCTTGATGGCCAGTGGAAATAATGCAGGTATAAAGCTCTGACTTATCAAAAGCATAAAATACAGATGGAATTGTAAATGACCACATTAGGATCTTTTCCTGAAGGGTCTGAAAGCTACAATTTGGTTTGCTCAATAAAAGAAAGCAGTAGATGCAGAGGTAAAACTACAGACAGGAATAATGATGGTATTGTTTCTTCCAATCTTTAGCATAAGGCTCCTTTTCCATGTGGAGAAAAAGATGTGATTCTCTTTTAATAATTTCATTGCCCTTTATTTAAATATATACTTAACCACAGACATCTCAAACAGATTCCAACCTGAGCATCCACAGGATCAATAAACTAAGGAAAAATTCAAGAAAATTAAATAGTACAAAAATTTTCGATGCCAGTATAACCATTCCAATCATATTATCATGATAAAAACATACAAATACATCAGCAGCAGCAAATTCAACTATGGAAAGAAACAATTCATGATCATCAAAGCAAACACAGCTCGCAAAATTATAAAGAAATCAATATCAAGAATTACACATAACGCCATGATTTCTTGAAACTAAATAGAAAACCTAATCTTGGTACCAGGCCTAGAGCAACAGCACCATTCCCCGGCCGCCTCTCAAACATATCAAAGAAATCAGAACCAAAAACAAAATACAAACAATCCCAACTCCAAACCACAACAACAATCAAGAAAACCTTTCAAAAAATGGAGAGAAATCAGACAAATCACGAACTAGAAATTCGAATTACATTAAAAGCACAACAAGATTCGGAAGAACAAAGAGATTTACCAATCTTGGAGGGATCGGAGAGCTGGAATCCAAGAGAAGGAGAAGAGGGAGCGAAAAGAGCGGAACTAGTGACGCGTCGAAAGGGCTTTGCTTCGTTGACGCTCTGGCGTGTAATTTATAGGAAATCGTCCAGGCTTCCAATTTTGATCCACACTAAGGCGGTGCTGGTGTAATTGCCACGTGGCGGATTCTGGTAATAGGCCGGATAGGGAGCCCGTTCCAACAATGTGAAAAGGTAATGATGAATCGAACACGTGGCGACAAATGATTGGATAATAGTGTGATTTGATTTGATTTTTGAAGATTTCGTAGGCATTGTGATCTTTAAATATTTTTTAACAAGCGTTTAAGCAACGCTGGATTCGTTAGTTAGCGATTATAAAGAAAGATACATCTGACGAACCAGGCCCGAGATTTGGGCTTAGTATCGGATTGGGCCCGAAATAGAATTTAGAAAATCTATATTATTATATTCAAATTTTCTAAAAATAAAAAATAAAAATCTATTTGTTAAATTCATATCATAACCTAGTCTTGGAGTAAGTTACTCCCACCGAATATGTTACCAGACTGTGATCTTAACCAGTTCAGTCCTCTTATTTTTTTAGTGTCTCACCTCTGTTGAGAGACTCATGTTTTTTTTTTTACCTTAATGTGTCTTTTTATTTCTCTTTCTACTTTAATAAAATTATGGATTATATATTTTTTAAAAAAAATATTTGTTTGTTTTCAATCATTAGCGTTGATTTATTATGGTAAGTGGTTTGGTCAAACAAGGTTTATTTAGAGATGAAATGTTGACGTATAAAGGACACCTTTGACATGAAAATTTCAAAGAGATTGACCGGCAATTGAAATGTATTTATATATGTTATGAGGTAATATTTTAAGATCATAAACTGACCATTTTGAATGTCAGGAATTTCTTGGCCGTGATAAGAATAGTCATCAATTTCTCAAAAAAAAAAAAATTGGACCATTTTGGGAGCAGTTTGAACTTGAATGGATGACCAGGTCCATTATTTCAGTTCCCACTTTGTGATAAAAAAACACAAACCAAGTAACTTTTTGACATGGTTTTCAATTCTTAATCTTGATTTGATTTTTCTAAATGTGCTTTCAGAGTGGATTAATTGGACCTGATAAATTTCATATAGAATAAAAAAGCAGCACCAAACCTCACAGTTTCCGTGTAAGTTATTACACGAGAACGTGAGCGCATGGACTAAAAAACTTGGAAAATTATAAAATGAAAGACAAAGCAAAGCACCAACTTCTCTTTTTTCAAAAGATCAATCTATCAATGTCAGCCCAGTGTCACTCATTAATTCCCAACTTTATTAGCTGTTGTTGATGCACAACAACCGCATCTTATTTGATTATTATTTTTTTAAAATAAAGTAAAAAAATATTTAAATCAATTAATATTGTCAGCAGAGTTGATCTCTTAATTGCTTATTTAGCAAAAGAATGAACTATGATCCTTTTAGCGTGAATATTATATTTTATAAATCAGTTATCAACATTTCAAATCTAACAATTTCAGAAGCAAGAAAACACGTTATTTTTTCTGGTTTTTATATTAAGATAATAATGTTGTTGAAAATATGCTCACCAAAAATTTGGGGGAAAAGTCAAATATTTTCAACAATAACATGTATTTAGACATTTGAAGATTTTGTTGATGAGGGATGAAGGTTTTGTTTTTTTCTTTATTTAAATGGAGCTTTCTTGGCATGTGCCCCTAACTAATAAGGGGACCTTCATGGGTCTCACTCGCTTAGCTAGAATACAAGAAGGAGATGGAGATTGAGTGTAATTTGAGTGTGCCTTTGAGCATTAGCAATGTCATGTTCTTTTTGTTAATCTTTGTCATTTCTATTTGGAACTTGGTCCCTTGATGTTGAACTGTTTTGGTATTTTTTTCTAAATTGGATGTTGCTGAATAGCAAGTTAGGAAATAGATTAATAATGAAAAGACTCATATAATGAAGATGTTCTTAATATCTTGTAGAAGAGCAGGGTGTTCAATATGGTCCAAATTAGTACTATGCCTACTTGCACTATAATCCAAAATGGGTGAGATTAGAGATGGTGGACATTTTTGCAAGTTTATCACTTTAGTTTCCCACTCACGTGTCTGATAACACATGACTATGTCTCCATGAATCCCTATCAAACATATACATACGGCACCATATTGAAACTGAAAGAGCAAGGCCCTAAAAATTAAGTCATTATTAATTTATTATCATCCATCTCCTAAACAATCAATATCTGCACCAATGGGGTATCAAAATCTCATTGAAATATTTTTGACAATTACTGTTTCAATTAAGAGTTTTTTTTTTTTTTTCGTGAAACATAAATTTTCAAAGTTGAAGATGCAGTGACGACTGTTAAACATAATTTGTATTTTTTTGATTTTTTATCTACTAACACAAACACATAATCAACCCTGATTTTCTGCTTTCATAAAACAGTCTTGTTTTATTATTTTTTGTTTATATTTTTTGTAGTTTTAAATTATTTCAGATAATTTGTTGTTTGTTATTGTCCTCCTCTCTTCTCGCTCTCTTGTAAGCACTGAATATTTTTTTATTTTTTGAATATATTTTGATTATTGTTTTTTTTTTTTAATCATCCTTGGTTATAAATAATGTAAGAGATTTTCACCCAACAAGCTGGTTCATGTATCTTGGTACGAAGCTGATTTCCACGCTTCTTCACACCGGATAGCTGGCTAGACCACACCAAATTAAGACAGATCACCAAACACGGAAGTCCACTAACACGTGGCTAACTTTCATTTGTCCTAATCAACGTCCCCTTCAGTCAGCAACCAATCCAGAGAAGAGAAGAATGTTGGTCTACTTTCATTAAACTCGAAACGCGAGCCCACCACACCGTCCCCCATGCTTCTTGCACGTGCGTCACATCAAACAAAGCGACACCTGGCAGCGGGATCGGAGGGCTAACGCCCTATCGTCATTCCCGCGTCAATCCAACGGCTCAGATTAATCCAGTGGCACTACAGTAAATTCCAGAAAGTATAAGGGCATTTGAATTATAGAGAGCCGCCGGTTCAGGCACTTAACCGTGGTTAAATTCTAACCAGCGAGATCACCGTCTCCCGGTTATTATTATTATTATTATTATTATATATATATATATAATAACGCTCACTCCCCGAATCCCAACAAACTAAGCTTCGGAAGGAGAAGCAGCGCTGCGGCATCAATGGCGATGGAGGAGATGGTACCGTGGGAGGAGATCTGGAGGTGCCGAAAGCATCCCTCGCGGCTCCGACCTGGCATCTGCGCCTTGTGCCTCCGTGATCGCCTTCTTCTTCTTTGCCCCGACTGCTCTCACGTGCGACCCTGCAAGTGCGCACCCTCAGCCTCCTCTTCGTCCTCCTCATTCTCCTCCTTCTGCTCTGTTGATCTACTCCGATCCGGTTCTGTATCCGGGATCGGCGCCATCGGTCGTGTCTCCAATCTGATCGAGAGCGAACCGGCACTCCCACGGTCCCGATCTGTCGCGATCCCGTTTACACGCTCGCGATCGGTGGCGGAGGATAAGCAGCCGGTGAGAAAGGGCTGGATGTCTGTTTTCTGGCCGTTCTGGAGATCAGCTGGAAGAGCTCCGTCTGAGGCGCCGCCGGAGAAGCTGTCCAGGTCGAGGACGGTGGGTGTTGGGGAGGCAGCATCAAAAAGCAAGGGATGGCATTTCCCTAGTCCTATGAAAGCGTTCCGTCACCGGAAAACGGCGAAGGTCCTTCAGGAGCAGCGCTCGCCGTTGTGCCGCGGATGACGAGAAGTAACTCAAGAGGTAGAGCTATAAACATAAATCCTCCTTCAATTTTCCCCCCTTATTTTTCATTCCTTTTTTCGATTGGGAATTTTGTTTTGGGGTTTCAATCCTCCTGTTTCATCGTAAATAATTAATTAATCTCGTATATATATTCCCATAAATTTCAACCACTTTATTATCAATTAAAAATCTTTCAATTAATTAATTAATTAAAAAATTGAAGGTAGACTAGGAGGAGGACGACGATTGGCAATTTGGCAGACCAAACGGGTGATGGGGTCCGTGCCGGCGAACGGAGGAATGAGGAATGGGGAGGGTGAGATGGAATAAGGACCGTAGGATGGGTTTTAGGGAAAGCTTTTTAAGGGTGGAAAAAAGGGTCTCACGTGCTACTGTCATCCGTACACGTGGTAGCGTCGTTTTCTAGTTTGTCACCGCATGGGCTTTTCAACGGGGTAGGGAATCTAACTTTTAACCCAGAGTGCTGGTGGGTGGTGCTGGTGGTGGTGGGTGGTTTAATTTTAGAAAAATAATAAGATAAAGAAAAAAAGTATGGATAATGGACGCTGCTGCTGCTGCTGCTGCTTACTTTGACTTTTGTTCATAGACGTTATTGGTTGACTGCTTGTTTATACATTTCTTTACTTATATTATTATTATTATTATTATTATTTATTATTATTATTGAATGGGTATGGTTGTCTCATTATTCTAGTATTTTTTTATTCTAATTATTTATCAAATCGAGTTTAATTTATATGATTAAAAAAAAATAAAGCATGAAATTCGGTGCACGTATAAATGTATGTTTGAACTAGTCATAATGTTTGCTTTTATGGGGATGTTTTTTTTTAATGCATTAAATATAAGAGTTACGGTACGGATAGTCTTATTATTTATGATTATTAAAAACATTAAAATAATTAATTATATTTTTTTAAGCTTCACCAACTCGGACTTAATTGAGATATTTATACAGAGGTTTTGTAAAACAAATGGAGTAATAATATTGTAGGTTCATGGGTGTGAGTGCGTTTTATGGTAATTAATATTAATATTTAAAAATTTGAATTTGGTTTGATGCATAATGTTGGTTGGTCCACTCAGCCACGCATGATATCTTTGATCATGGAGTTGGTTAATATTAATATATTATTATGAATTAGAGGGATGGTGGGATATATGAGTGTTAAATATTATTCAACTAAGAACTCCGACAAGCGCTTGTTTCTTTATTGTATAAGCTTTAATCTGGGTTTGGACCTGACATATAACATAAGCATAATGTGCCATGTAATAATGTGGATGAAATGATTCACTGAATCACGCTATTGTCTCAAAATAATAACTTCGTTTGCCTCCACTCGATGCATTTGTTTGGTGCCAAACATGGGACCATTTGCCAGCGAGTTAACTAAGGAACAATGTCATTTTGAGCCATGAATCCACCTCCGCAGGGATTACTAGGACCAGGAAAGAAGAGTTTTGATTGTATTTTAATTAGTTTAAAATCTGTTAATTTAGGTTGAAGTTCATAATTAATTTTATTGTATATTTACATCACATTTGAAATCATTATATATATATATATATATGAATTATCAGACAATAATTTCAAAATCAACTCCTATGTAAATGTGAACTTCTATTAACATTTATTCAATATTCAATCAATAACTTAATTTTATTAAATAAGTCTTAAGAAACTAAGTCAATGACACAAAAATGGAGTTTGAATCAATTGTTTTTGCACGATACATCTGGGAGGAACAATGATTTCACTTTTTTAAGATTATCAAAAAATAAAAAATATTATACAAAAATACTTTACATTAACAATTCATATGACAGTAATAATGTAATATATGTTATAAATACAGCTATGAATGCCTCTCCTACCATTTTTATCATTTTTTTTAATAATAGCAAGTATATTTTTACATGCATCTTTTCCTCTTATAAATTAATGTAAATCCAATCCCTAATTCATCTTTTTTAAGTCTCTACAAATAGAGACATTAATTAAATAAATAAAAAAAGACGGAAACCTATTTTGAGTTATATTTTATAACAATATATAATTAGCAGCCAGGTATTCATTTTCCCACACCCACGAAATAATAATAATAATAATAATTTGAAATAAATAAATAAAATGTTTGACGGAAGTGGGCCTGAATCAACCTCGTTGCGGATTGGCCATCATCACTCATCAGGCTGCGTGTCTATATTATAAAGCAACGACCCATCCATCATCACCGATCCATTCCTGATTCATCCCTGGCACCATCGCGCATTACTCCCCAAATAAAAAGCCAAAAAAAAGGGTCACAGAGATCCATCCATCTCCATCGCCATCGCCATCGCCGTCGATGGCGGCGGAAGAGAAGTGGACCGTGATATTCACATATGGTACCTTGAAGCGCGGCTTCTCCAACCACGTCCTCATGCAAGACCTCATCCTCGCCGGCAACGCCATCTATCTCGGCCACGCCATCACCGTCACACCTCTCCCTCTCGTCTGCGGTCCCTACAGTGTCCCCTTCCTCCTCAACCTCCCCGGTGCCGGCGATAAAGTCCGAGGTGAGCTCTATTCCGTCTCTCCCCGAGCCCTGATTCGTCTGGACGAATTGGAGGGCACTCTCCGCGGCCACTACGAGCGTTTACCAATCTCCATCCGTGAGGAGGTCCAAGGAAGAGAAGGAGAAGGAGAAATCGTGAAGGCGGAGGCGTACTACGCTCATCGGAGCTACGCGGAACAGCTATGGAGCCGGAACGGGATGAAGGGTTTGTGCTGTTATTCCGAGAAGGAGGTGTTGGACTACGTTAAGCGCAAGGATCGCCCGCAGGACATCACATTTCTTGATCAGATACGCATCTTCATCGCCTCTTCTGCCAACTAGCTTTCGTCGTACTCTTTAGTAATCTCCGTTTGTCCTCTTTTTTTAATCTTTTTCAGACTTGTTTTTTTTTTAACTTTTTTTGATCCATGTTTTATGTCATCACGTAACTTAGAAAAAACACCATTGGATGTATGTTTTCAATCAATCACATTTGGAACTATTGATAATGATGATGAATGATTATAAACCAAACAATGTCTCTTGTCGGTGGTCACAGACTTTAAAAACATTTTTTGATGACTAGACTATGATTTAGAAATTAGAATGATGTGGATGTCATTGATAAAAACAATGTGTGGTACAAGTTGAAAATAATGCAGACATTCGCACTGGAATATATTACATTTGTTATATATATCTTAAACCAGAAATTGACAAGCTAGCTAAGGGTGTTCACAAATACAAGTTGTGAACCATTTCAAGTTCAACACCAAAACAGGACAACAACATCCCATAATGTGAGAGTGAGAAAGATCCTGTTCTACTGATCCCTGGCCTTGGTTTCAACTAATTGATTTGTCCTGCAGAAGCATATTAGTTTTCATCAGTTACCATCCATGCTCTATTCATCTCCCATAGACCATAGGCCATAGCATGAGGTTCGTATTTTATTATTGAGAGGTGAAAAATGATGCGAATGATTACCAAGCTGAGGAATGATCAATGCCGAGGCCATTGCATGTGAGTATCATTCCTTTGAATCGTGCGAGATATTCCTGCCAGAACAAAATAACCATGTTTACAACAACTTCAGAAACCCCGGAGGTCAAAACCGAAAGTAATGTTAGCAACATTCATGATCAGTCATCAATTGACAATATTCTTACCCGTAGAGAGAATCGATTGATTATGTAACTGCCGGACATATCATAATCAAGTCTCTTAGCTGGATCACTCAGCACTATGATAAGAAAAGAACAAGGGTTTTAGTGTGTCAGCTGCCTTAAACGACAATCTTGAAAATTTCA
This sequence comes from Dioscorea cayenensis subsp. rotundata, assembly GCF_009730915.1. NCBI lineage: Eukaryota > Viridiplantae > Streptophyta > Magnoliopsida > Dioscoreales > Dioscoreaceae > Dioscorea > Dioscorea cayenensis. The sequence continues at coordinate 1,507,212 of NC_052474.1, read as the reverse complement.
CTTGGACTTGTTCTTAATACCATATTATTCCCACAACTGATTGTATACAACTGAAATGATGACTAATCTGAACTTCTCAACCTTGGTCATAATAGATGGCCTTGACCTTCACATGCATGCATGCCCAATATGAAAAAAAAAACATGCAACATCGGGAGGCAATAGTCATCAAGTTACCTTTGTAAGCTTCATTTATCTCCTGAAACTTTGCAGTAACAGCACTATTACCTTTATGCTTGTCTGGATGCCATTTCTAATCATGAAAAGAAAACATCCTTACAGTTTAGTTCTTGAAATTTCTTGAAAATGTAAACTATCTAAAGTGTGTGACAATTCCATAAAAAGAATATGATAAACCAGGTCGACAAAGAAAAAAGAGCCTACCAACGCAAGTTTTCGATAATTCAATCTAATAAGTTCATCTGTAGCATCGAAGTCAACCTCCAACACTTTGTAGTAGTCCTATCAAAAGAGAAAACTGCTAGTAAGAATTAATCTCATTTACATCCACAAAATTTGGGGATGAAGTGATGAACTAATCATTTCCTAGCTGATCATTTTTAGCAGATAGCAAAAAACTAAAAAAAAAAAATGATGATTACAGTTAAACAAGACGAGACAAGACAAGAAAATTCCCCAATGATAAGTTATACTATTATTTTCTGTCCAACACATACATATTCATCCACTCAGCGGTTAACATGCCATACAAGGCTAACCAGTGATATTGGTGACCTATCAGCACTCATTTTCAAAAGCAACATAGTGATAACAGTGGATACTTGTAGTCAAATTTATTTGTAAGCTAAAGTTCGCTGTTGCTTTCCTGTAAGAAATATCTTATTTGCAAACTAGAATCACTTACAAAATACATTCACCTCTATATAGAATTGCCTGCAAGAAGACTCTCAATAATGCCCTTCAAACATCTTGCCTTTATCAGGAAACTCAGGTTTAATACCAAGCTTGTACCAAATATAGAAGAAGCAATTCTTCTTGAAATGATTCCTAGACAAGCCTTTCTTCATATCAGATCCTATAAAACCTACTTCAAATATATCTTATACGCAAATAGCAAAAAGGGTCAGTGCAGCTAATTCAGTCTTGAACAGTCTTTACAACAAATAGTAGTTTTAATTCAAAGAAATTCCACTCCAAGAAATATAATACTAAATCCTCTGGTCACACAAAAAGTTTAATTTCTTTGATTAAATTGGTGAGGATGGTAAAATTGCCAGAGCACAATTCAATATTTCTGCCCCTAAAGAGTTTAAACATGAACGCCAATCAAATTAAAGAGCAAACAGATATCTAACTGGTACTCACTGGTCATGGTTACAGGCTTATGAGAGCATTCATGTTCTTCAACTTATGTATAAGAATAAAATCCTGGCATTCAATTGCGCAAGTAAAATACCAGGAAACATGTAAAATTTGCAGCTAAAACCAACAATAAATGAAAGGAAGCATGGAAACTCTGGCCTGTTCTACACGTTTACACAAGCACTTCCATAGTTTCTCGCAAGAAATTTTTACAAAATCAACAGTTTTAATACTTATTTGATTGTTAATCTTCTAAATTTTTGCAATACCTAACACGCTGCTTCAAATTTTAGCCTAAAAAAGTTCAAACTCATAGATTTAAGAATGATTTCCATTATAAAAAAAGAATGAGCATAATATGTTCCATTTCCCAATTTGAAGGCGAGCAAATACAACAAATGCAGCTACTTTCAATAATCATTCCCCAAACCAATCATCACAACTCACTCATACAACCAGCACATAAGATTGCAGGAAAAAAACCCTAATTCTTAACAAAAACAACGATTGCACATGAAATGATAGAAATTAAAAGCTAGGGATTTGAAAAAAAAAAAGAACAAACCTTGCAGGATTCCTCCCAGCCTTCCATACGATCAAATTCTCCGCGTTGTACCAGGGTCCAGTCACAAACTTCATTGATAGGCGCACTATGAGACAACACCGGCGAGATCCGTGAGGGTTTCCGTCGGCGATCGCCGGAGAATAAGATCTCGGAGACTTGGGAGGAGGAGGCTCTCCTCCGCTTTGCTTTTAAAACCCTCGGGTTTGTCCGATATTTCGCTTCGAGATAAGAATGGCATCCAAAACTATTATTTATAGGAGCATTCTCCGCCGCTGGATGAATCCCTGTACTGATAGCATCGATTTATGGCCGTTCATTTCTGATCGAACGGTTGGTGTGATGTTTTGGAGATGTGGGGAAACGAATGTATCCAAGTCAGTGCGGCGACTTTTCAGATATTTACACATTGTAAATTGCGGGGACCAAAATGTATATTGGACTGTAACACACTCGTTTCGAATGTTTTCACTTTTCAGGGGGCTAAAATGAAGAAGTGTTCATTAATGC